>NW_024609695.1:95000-165000 GCF_018296145.1 Oncorhynchus tshawytscha
CCACTGGGTCCACCGCAGAGATCAATGCTCCAAACAACAGGAACTCCATCAGACCTGCCTGAACCTTCTGGTCTGAACACAGAGAGACACATCAGACCTGCCTGAACCTTCTGGTCTGAACACAGAGAGACATCAGACCTGCCTGAACCTTCTGGTCTGAACACAGAGAGACACATCAGACCTGCCTGAACCTTCTGGTCTGAACACAGAGAGACACATCAGACCTGCCTGAACCTTCTGGTCTGAACACAGAGAGACACATCAGACCTGCCTGAACCTTCTGGTCTGAACACAGAGAGACACATCAGACCTGCCTGAACCTTCTGGTCTGAACACAGAGAGACATCAGACCTGCCTGAACCTTCTGGTCTGAACACAGAGAGACACATCAGACCTGCCTGAACCTTCTGGTCTGAACACAGAGAGACATCAGACCTGCCTGAACCTTCTGGTCTGAACACAGAGAGACACATCAGACCTGCCTGAACCTTCTGGTCTGAACACAGAGAGACATCAGACCTGCCTGAACCTTCTGGTCTGAACACAGAGAGACATCAGACCTGCCTGAACCTTCTGGTCTGAACAGAGACACATCAGACCTGCCTGAACCTCATGGTCTAAACAGAGAGACACATCAGACCTGCCTGAACCTTCTGGTCTGAACAGACACATCAGACCTGCCTGAACCTTCTGGTCTGAACAGAGACACATCAGACCTGCCTGAACCTTCTGGTCTGAACAGACACATCAGACCTGCCTGAACCTTCTGGTCTGAACAGAGACACATCAGACCTGCCTGAACCTTCTGGTCTGAACAGAGACACATCAGACCTGCCTGAACCTTCTGGTCTGAACAGAGACACATCTGACCCCCAGCGGCTTGACTCACCTCTGACCCACAGCGGCTTGACTCACCTCTGACCCCCAGCAGCTTGACTCACCTCTGACCCCCAGCAGCTTTACTCACCTTTGACCCCCAGCAGCTTGACTCACCTCTGACCCCCAACAGCTTGACTCACCTCTGACCCCCAACAGCTTGACTCACCTCTGACCCCCAACAGCTTGACTCACCTCTGACCCCCAGCAGCTTGACACACCTCTGACCACCCAGCGGCTTGACTCACCTCTGACCCCCCAGCGGCTTGACTCACCCCTGACCCCCAGCAGCTTGACTCACCCCTGACCCCCAGCAGCTCGACTCACCTCTGACCCCCCAGCGGCTTGACTCACCTCTGACCCCCAGCAGCTTGACTCACCTCTGACCCCCAGCAGTTTGACTCACCTATGATCCCCAGCAGTTTGACCCCCCAGCAGCTTGACTCACCTCTGACCCCCAGCAGCTTGACTCACCTCTGACCCCCAGCAGTTTGACTCACCTATGATCCCCAGCAGTTTGACCCCCCAGCAGCTTGACTCACCTCTGACCCCCAGCAGCTTGACTCACCTCTGACCCCCAGCAGCTTGACTCACCTCTGACCCACAGCAGCTTGACTCACCTCTGACCCACAGCAGCTTGACTCACCTCTGACCCCCCAGTGGCTTGACTCACCTATGACCCCCAGCAGCTTGACTCACCTCTGACCCCCAGCAGCTTGACTCACTCCTGACCCCCAGCAGCTTGACTCACCCCTGACCCCCAGCAGCTTGACTCACTCCTGACCCCCAGCAGCTTGACTCACCCCTGACCCCCAGCAGCTTGACTCACCTCTGACTCCCCAGCGGCTTGACTCACCTCTGACCCACAGCAGCTTGACTCACCTCTGACCCACAGCAGCTTGACTCACCTCTGACCCACAGCAGCTTGACTCACCTCTGACCCCCCAGTGGCTTGACTCACCTATGACCCCCAGCAGCTTGACTCACCTCTGACCCCCAGCAGCTTGACTCACCTATGACTCCCCAGCGGCTTGACTCACCCCTGACCCCCAGCAGCTTGACTCACCCCTGACCCCCAGCAGCTCGACTCACCTCTGACCCCCCAGCGGCTTGACTCACCTCTGACCCCCAGCAGCTTGACTCACCTCTGACCCCCAGCAGCTTGACTCACCTATGATCCCCAGCAGTTTGACCCCCCTCTGACCCCCCAGCAGCTTGACTCACCTCTGACCCCCAGCAGCTTGACTCAACTCTGACCCACAGCAGCTTGACTCACCTCTGACCCCCCCAGTGGCTTGACTCACCTATGACCCCCAGCAGCTTGACTCACTTCTGACCCCCAGCAGCTTGACTCACCTCTGACTCCCCCAGCGGCTTGACTCACCCCTGACCCCCAGCAGCTTGACTCACTCCTGACCCCCAGCAGCTTGACTCACTCCTGACCCCCAGCAGCTTGACTCACCTATGACCCCCAGCAGCTTGACTCACCCCTGACCCCCAGCAGCTTGACTCACCCCTGACCCCCAGCAGTTTGACTCACCCCTGACCCCCAGCAGCTTGACTCACCCCTGACCCCCAGCAGCTTGACTCACCCCTGACCCCCAGCAGCTTGACTCACCCCTGAACCCCCAGCAGCTTGACTCACCCGACCCCCAGCAGCTTGACTCACCTATGACCCCCAGCAGCTTGACTCACCCCTGAACCCCCAGCAGCTTGACTCACCCCTGACCCCCAGCAGCTTGACTCACCTATGATCCCCAGCAGCTTGACTCACCCCTGACCCCCAGCAGCTTGACTCACCTATGACCCCCAGCAGCTTGACTCACCCCTGAACCCCCAGCAGCTTGACTCACCCCTGACCCCCAGCAGCTTGACTCACCTATGATCCCCAGCAGCTTGACTCACCCCTGACCCCCAGCAGCTTGACTCACCTATGATCCCCAGCAGCTTGACTCACCCCTGACCCCCAGCAGCTTGACTCACCTATGACCCCCAGCAGTTTGACCCCGTAGAGGCAGAAGCCTGTGCAGAAGGCATTCCAGAGAGTCCCCACCACAGCATACAGTAAGATGGCTCCCAGATTGTCAAAGAAGAGCCTTGCGGGCATGAAATACCCGGCGTCACCTAAATCAATGCAGAAAATGATCTGTCATATGCACAGGATACAGAGTATAATGGCCTGTTAACTTGTGAGGAATGGAGGGAAATGCAGATTGAGATCCCCCCCAGAGAGAAGGCACCTACCTACGATGGTTGGCAGGAGGAAGAGGAAGAAGAGGCCAGGCTCTAGCTGGTACAGCTGTTTCTTACTGGTCAGCAGTACGATGCCACCCAGTACCAGGCCCAGTAAGATCAACATACAGCTCTCTGGGACCACTGTGGTGAACCGCTGAGAGAAGTGGAACACTGGAGAGGGAGAGAGGGGGAGGGGAGGAGGAGGGGAGGAGGAGGAGAGGAGAGAGAGGGGGAGGGGGGGAGGGGAGGGGAGGGAGAGGAGAGGAGGAGGGGGAGAGAGGAGAGGAGAGGAGGAGAGGAGAGGGAGAGGAGAGGAGAGGAGGGGAGGGAGGGAGGGAGGGAGAGGAGAGAGAGAGGGGAGAGGGGGAGAGGGGAGAGGGAGGAGGGAGGGGGAGAGGAGGAGGGAGGGGAGGAGAGAGGAGGAGAGGAGGGAGGGGGGAGGGGAGGAGAGAGGATAGGGAGAAGGAGAGGACAGGAGAGGAGGAGAGGAGACGAAATGAGAGGAGAGAGAGGAGACGAGACGAGACGAGACGAGACGAGAGGAGAGGAGAGGAGAGGAGAGAGGAGAGGAGAGGAGAGGAGAGGAGAGGAGAGAGAGAGGGAGGAGAGGAGAGGAGAGGAGAGGAGAGGAGAGGAGAGGAGAGGAGAGGACATATGACAGTAGAAGAAAGGAGAGAGGAGAGGAACACAGACACATTTAAACATAGCTATCATATAGGTAACACACATCAGATGGTACCAGGCCCAGCAGAATCACATCAGATAGTACCAGGCCCAGCAGAATCACATCAGATGGTACCAGGCCCAGCAGAATCACATGAGATAGTACCAGGCCCAATAGAATCACATCAGATAGTACCAGGCCCAGCAGAATCACATCAGATAGTACCAGGCCCAGCAGAATCACATCAGATAGTACCAGGCCCAATAGAATCACATCAGATAGTACCAGGCCCAGCAGAATCACATCAGATAGTACCAGGCCCAATAGAATCACATCAGATAGTACCAGGCCCAGCAGAATCACATCAGATAGTACCAGGCCCAGCAGAATCACATCAGATAGTACCAGGCCCAGCAGAATCACATCAGGTAGTACCAGGCCCAGCAGAATCACATCAGATAGTACCAGGCCCAGCAGAATCACATCAGATAGTATCAGGTC
Source organism: Oncorhynchus tshawytscha (assembly GCF_018296145.1). NCBI lineage: Eukaryota > Metazoa > Chordata > Actinopteri > Salmoniformes > Salmonidae > Oncorhynchus > Oncorhynchus tshawytscha. Next base: position 99,277 of record NW_024609695.1, read on the forward strand.
CAGCAGAATCACATCAGATGGTACCAGGCCCAGCAGAATCACATCAGATGGTACCAGGCCCAGCAGAATCACATCAGATGGTACCAGGCCCAGCAGAATCACATCAGCTAGTACCAGGCCCAGGAGAATCACATCAGATAGTACCAGGCCCAGGAGAATCACATCAGATAGTACCAGGCCCAGTAGAATCACATCAGATAACACCAGGCCCAGCAGAATCACATCAGATAGTACCAGGCCCAGTAGATTCACATCAGATGGTACCAGGCCCAGCAGAATCACATCAGATAGCACCAGGCTCTAAAGGATGATCAATGGAAATAGGAGGCACCATATTTATGGAAATAAGGTATTTCTGATTTTGATACATTTCGATACATTTGCAAATAATTCTAAAAACCGGTTTTCGCTTTGTCATTATAGGGTATTGTGTGTAGATTGCTGATTAAAAAAAATATTTGATCATTTTTATTATAAGGCTGCAACATAACAAAATGTTTAAAAAAGTCAAGGGGTCTGAACACTTTTCAAAGACATTGTGTGTTTTTTCACCATCACTACTGTCAACACACTACTGTCAACACTATCACATCAGCTACAGTATATCAGTTATCAGTCTGTTCTCTTGTTCTCATCACTACTGTCAACACTATCACATCAGCTACAGTATATCAGTTATCAGTCTGTTCTCATCACTACTGTCAACACTATCACATCAGCTACAGTATATCAGTTATCAGTCTGTTCTCATCACTACTGTCAACACTATCACATCAGCTACAGTACATCAGTTATCAGTCTGTTCTCATCACTACTGTCAACACTATCACATCAGCTACAGTATATCAGTTATCAGTCTGTTCTCTTGTTCCATCACTACTGTCAACACTATCACTACAGCTACAGTATATCAGTCTGTTCTCATCACTACTGTCAACACTATCACATCAGCTACAGTACATCAGTTATCAGTCTGTTCTCATCACTACTGTCAACACTATCACATCAGCTACAGTATATCAGTTATCAGTCTGTTCTCATCACTACTGTCAACACTATCACATCAGCTACAGTACATCAGTTATCAGTCTGTTCTCATCACTACTGTCAACACTATCACATCAGCTACAGTATATCAGTTATCAGTCTGTTCTCATCACTACTGTCAACACTATCACATCAGCTACAGTATATCAGTTATCAGTCTGTTCTCATCACTACTGTCAACACTATCACATCAGCTACAGTACATCAGTTATCAGTCTGTTCTCATCACTACTGTCAACAGTATCACATCAGCTACAGTACATCAGTTATCAGTCTGTTCTCATCACTACTGTCAACACTATCACTACAGCTACAGTATATCAGTCTGTTCTCATCACTACTGTCAACACTATCACATCAGCTACAGTATATCAGTCTGTTCTCATCACTACTGTCAACACTATCACATCAGCTACAGTATATCAGTTATCAGTCTGTTCTCATCACTACTGTCAACACTATCACATCAGCTACAGTACATCAGTTATCAGTCTGTTCTCATCACTACTGTCAACACTATCACATCAGCTACAGTACATCAGTTATCAGTCTGTTCTCATCACTACTGTCAACACTATCACATCAGCTACAGTATATCAGTCTGTTCTCATCACTACTGTCAACACTATCACATCAGCTACAGTACATCAGTTATCAGTCTGTTCTCATCACTACTGTCAACACTATCACATCAGCTACAGTACATCAGTTATCAGTCTGTTCTCATCACTACTGTCAACACTATCACATCAGCTACAGTATATCAGTTATCAGTCTGTTCTCTTGTTCCATCACTACTGTCAACACTATCACATCAGCTACAGTATATCAGTTATCAGTCTGTTCTCATCACTACTGTCAACACTATCACATCAGCTACAGTATATCAGTTATCAGTCTGTTCTCATCACTACTGTCAACACTATCACATCAGCTACAGTACATCAGTTATCAGTCTGTTCTCATCACTACTGTCAACACTATCACATCAGCTACAGTATATCAGTTATCAGTCTGTTCTCTTGTTCTCATCACTACTGTCAACACTATCACATCAGCTACAGTACATCAGTTATCAGTCTGTTCTCATCACTACTGTCAACACTATCACATCAGCTACAGTATATCAGTCTGTTCTCATCACTACTGTCAACACTATCACATCAGCTACAGTATATCAGTTATCAGTCTGTTCTCATCACTTCTGTCAACACTATCACATCAGCTACAGTACATCAGTTATCAGTCTGTTCTCATCACTACTGTCAACACTATCACATCAGCTACAGTATATCAGTCTGTTCTCATCACTACTGTCAACACTATCACATCAGCTACAGTATATCAGTTATCAGTCTGTTCTCTTGTTCTCATCACTACTGTCAACACTATCACATCAGCTACAGTACATCAGTTATCAGTCTGTTCTCATCACTACTGTCAACACTATCACATCAGCTACAGTATATCAGTCTGTTCTCATCACTACTGTCAACACTATCACATCAGCTACAGTATATCAGTTATCAGTCTGTTCTCATCACTACTGTCAACACTATCACATCAGCTACAGTACATCAGTTATCAGTCTGTTCTCATCACTACTGTCAACACTATCACATCAGCTACAGTATATCAGTTATCAGTCTGTTCTCATCACTACTGTCAACACTATCACATCAGCTACAGTACATCAGTTATCAGTCTGTTCTCATCACTACTGTCAACAGTATCACATCAGCTACAGTACATCAGTTATCAGTCTGTTCTCATCACTACTGTCAACACTATCACTACAGCTACAGTATATCAGTCTGTTCTCATCACTACTGTCAACACTATCACATCAGCTACAGTATATCAGTCTGTTCTCATCACCACTGTCAACACTATCACATCAGCTACAGTACATCAGTTATCAGTCTGTTCTCATCACTACTGTCAACACTATCACATCAGCTACAGTATATCAGTCTGTTCTCTTGTTCCATCACTACTGTCAACACTATCACATCAGCTACAGTATATCAGTTATCAGTCTGTTCTCATCACTACTGTCAACACTATCACATCAGCTACAGTACATCAGTTATCAGTCTGTTCTCATCACTACTGTCAACACTATCACATCAGCTACAGTATATCAGTTATCAGTCTGTTCTCATCACTACTGTCAACACTATCACATCAGCTACAGTATATCAGTCTGTTCTCATCACTACTGTCAACACTATCACATCAGCTACAGTATATCAGTTATCAGTCTGTTCTCATCACTACTGTCAACACTATCACATCAGCTACAGTATATCAGTCTGTTCTCATCACTACTGTCAACACTATCACATCAGCTACAGTACATCAGTTATCAGTCTGTTCTCTTGTTCCATCACTACTGTCACCACTATCACATCAGCTACAGTATATCAGTTATCAGTCTGTTCTCATCACTACTGTCAACACTATCACATCAGCTACAGTACATCAGTTATCAGTCTGTTCTCATCACTACTGTCAACACTATCACATCAGCTACAGTACATCAGTTATCAGTCTGTTCTCATCACTACTGTCAACACTATCACATCAGCTACAGTATATCAGTCTGTTCTCATCACTACTGTCAACACTATCACATCAGCTACAGTACATCAGTTATCAGTCTGTTCTCATCACTACTGTCAACACTATCACATCAGCTACAGTACATCAGTTATCAGTCTGTTCTCATCACTACTGTCAACACTATCACATCAGCTACAGTATATCAGTTATCAGTCTGTTCTCTTGTTCCATCACTACTGTCAACACTATCACATCAGCTACAGTATATCAGTTATCAGTCTGTTCTCATCACTACTGTCAACACTATCACATCAGCTACAGTATATCAGTTATCAGTCTGTTCTCATCACTACTGTCAACACTATCACATCAGCTACAGTACATCAGTTATCAGTCTGTTCTCATCACTACTGTCAACACTATCACATCAGCTACAGTATATCAGTTATCAGTCTGTTCTCTTGTTCCATCACTACTGTCAACACTATCACATCAGCTACAGTACATCAGTTATCAGTCTGTTCTCATCACTACTGTCAACACTATCACATCAGCTACAGTATATCAGTCTGTTCTCATCACTACTGTCAACACTATCACATCAGCTACAGTATATCAGTTATCAGTCTGTTCTCATCACTTCTGTCAACACTATCACATCAGCTACAGTACATCAGTTATCAGTCTGTTCTCATCACTACTGTCAACACTATCACATCAGCTACAGTATATCAGTCTGTTCTCATCACTACTGTCAACACTATCACATCAGCTACAGTATATCAGTTATCAGTCTGTTCTCTTGTTCTCATCACTACTGTCAACACTATCACATCAGCTACAGTACATCAGTTATCAGTCTGTTCTCATCACTACTGTCAACACTATCACATCAGCTACAGTATATCAGTCTGTTCTCATCACTACTGTCAACACTATCACATCAGCTACAGTATATCAGTTATCAGTCTGTTCTCATCACTACTGTCAACACTATCACATCAGCTACAGTACATCAGTTATCAGTCTGTTCTCATCACTACTGTCAACACTATCACATCAGCTACAGTATATCAGTTATCAGTCTGTTCTCATCACTACTGTCAACACTATCACATCAGCTACAGTACATCAGTTATCAGTCTGTTCTCATCACTACTGTCAACAGTATCACATCAGCTACAGTACATCAGTTATCAGTCTGTTCTCATCACTACTGTCAACACTATCACTACAGCTACAGTATATCAGTCTGTTCTCATCACTACTGTCAACACTATCACATCAGCTACAGTATATCAGTTATCAGTCTGTTCTCATCACTACTGTCAACACTATCACATCAGCTACAGTATATCAGTTATCAGTCTGTTCTCATCACTACTGTCAACACTATCACATCAGCTACAGTATATCAGTCTGTTCTCTTGTTCCATCACTACTGTCAACACTATCACATCAGCTACAGTATATCAGTTATCAGTCTGTTCTCTTGTTCTCATCACTACTGTCAACACTATCACATCAGCTACAGTACATCAGTTATCAGTCTGTTCTCATCACTACTGTCAACACTATCACATCAGCTACAGTATATCAGTTATCAGTCTGTTCTCATCACTACTGTCAACACTATCACATCAGCTACAGTATATCAGTCTGTTCTCATCACTACTGTCAACACTATCACATCAGCTACAGTACATCAGTTATCAGTCTGTTCTCATCACTACTGTCAACACTATCACATCAGCTACAGTACATCAGTTATCAGTCTGTTCTCATCACTACTGTCAACACTATCACATCAGCTACAGTATATCAGTTATCAGTCTGTTCTCTTGTTCCATCACTACTGTCAACACTATCACATCAGCTACAGTATATCAGTTATCAGTCTGTTCTCATCACTACTGTCAACACTATCACATCAGCTACAGTATATCAGTTATCAGTCTGTTCTCATCACTACTGTCAACACTATCACATCAGCTACAGTATATCAGTTATCAGTCTGTTCTCATCACTACTGTCAACACTATCACATCAGCTACAGTACATCAGTTATCAGTCTGTTCTCATCACTACTGTCAACACTATCACATCAGCTACAGTATATCAGTTATCAGTCTGTTCTCTTGTTCTCATCACTACTGTCAACACTATCACATCAGCTACAGTACATCAGTTATCAGTCTGTTCTCATCACTACTGTCAACACTATCACATCAGCTACAGTATATCAGTCTGTTCTCATCACTACTGTCAACACTATCACATCAGCTACAGTATATCAGTTATCAGTCTGTTCTCATCACTTCTGTCAACACTATCACATCAGCTACAGTACATCAGTTATCAGTCTGTTCTCATCACTACTGTCAACACTATCACATCAGCTACAGTATATCAGTCTGTTCTCATCACTACTGTCAACACTATCACATCAGCTACAGTATATCAGTTATCAGTCTGTTCTCTTGTTCTCATCACTACTGTCAACACTATCACATCAGCTACAGTACATCAGTTATCAGTCTGTTCTCATCACTACTGTCAACACTATCACATCAGCTACAGTATATCAGTCTGTTCTCATCACTACTGTCAACACTATCACATCAGCTACAGTACATCAGTTATCAGTCTGTTCTCATCACTACTGTCAACACTATCACATCAGCTACAGTACATCAGTTATCAGTCTGTTCTCATCACTACTGTCAACACTATCACATCAGCTACAGTACATCAGTTATCAGTCTGTTCTCATCACTACTGTCAACACTATCACATCAGCTACAGTACATCAGTTATCAGTCTGTTCTCTTGTTCCATCACTACTGTCAACACTATCACATCAGCTACAGTACATCAGTCTGTTCTCATCACTACTGTCAACACTATCACATCAGCTACAGTACATCAGTTATCAGTCTGTTCTCATCACTACTGTCAACACTATCACATCAGCTACAGTATATCAGTTATCAGTCTGTTCTCATCACTACTGTCAACACTATCACATCAGCTACAGTATATCAGTCTGTTCTCATCACTACTGTCAACACTATCACATCAGCTACAGTATATCAGTCTGTTCTCATCACTACTGTCAACACTATCACATCAGCTACAGTACATCAGTTATCAGTCTGTTCTCATCACTACTGTCAACACTATCACATCAGCTACAGTACATCAGTTATCAGTCTGTTCTCATCACTACTGTCAACACTATCACATCAGCTACAGTATATCAGTTATCAGTCTGTTCTCATCACTACTGTCAACACTATCACATCAGCTACAGTATATCAGTTATCAGTCTGTTCTCATCACTGTCGCCAAGACCCCAGACAGCCATCTGCTGCATTACCAAACAGAACGAACACAGAAGAGAAGGAAGCTGAACAGCGATAGATGAAGTGGGTTCCCTTGGAGATGGAATTTGAAATCCACTGATGAAATGTATGACACTGACACACACACACACACACACACACACACACACACACACACACACACACACACACACACACACACACACACAGTAGAGCTACATGGCAGAGGTCCCAATGGGGCCCTACCTAATCTGTCCCATCTATTCAGAGGTCCCAATGGCATCCTACCTAATCTGTCCCATCTACTCAGAGGTCCCAATGGGGCCCTACCTAATCTGTCCCATCTATTCAGATGTCCCAATGGCGTCCTACCTAATCTGTCCCATCTATTCAGAGGTCCCAATGGCGTCCTACCTAATCTGTCCCATCTATTCAGAGGTCCCAATGGGGCCCTACCTAATCTGTCCCATCTATTCAGAGGTCCCAATGGGGCCCTACCTAATCTGTCCCATCTATTCAGAGGTCCCAATGGCGTCCTACCTAATCTGTCCCATCTATTCAGAGGTCCCAATGGCGTCCTACCTAATCTGTCCCATCTATTCAGAGGTCCCAATGGGGCCCTACCTAATCTGTCCCATCTATTCAGAGGTCCCAAATGGCGCCCTAGCTAATCTGTCCCATCTATTCAGAGGTCCCAATGGGGCCCTACCTAATCTGTCCCATCTATTCAGAGGTCCCAATGGGGCCCTACCTAATCTGTCCCATCTATTCAGAGGTCCCTATGGGGCCCTACCTAATCTGTCCCATCTATTCAGAGGTCCCAATGGCGTCCTACCTAATCTGTCCCATCTATTCAGAGGTCCCAATGGGGCCCTACCTAATCTGTCCCATCTATTCAGAGGTCCCAATGGCGTCCTACCTAATCTGTCCCATCTATTCAGAGGTCCCAATGGCGTCCTACCTAATCTGTCCCATCTATTCAGAGGTCCCAATGGGGCCCTACCTAATCTGTCCCATCTATTCAGAGGTCCCAATGGGGCCCTACCTAATCTGTCCCATCTATTCAGAGGTCCCAAATGGCACCCTACCTAATCTGTCCCATCTATTCAGAGGTCCCAATGAGGCCCTACCTAATCTGTCCCATCTATTCAGAGGTCCCAATGGCGTCCTACCTAATCTGTCCCATCTATTCAGAGGTCCCAATGGGGCCCTACCTAATCTGTCCCATCTATTCAGAGGTCCCAATGGCGTCCTACCTAATCTGTCCCATCTATTCAGAGGTCCCAATGGGGCCCTACCTAATCTGTCCCATCTATTCAGAGGTCCCAATGGCGTCCTACCTAATCTGTCCCATCTATTCAGAGGTCCCAATGGCGTCCTACCTAATCTGTCCCATCTATTCAGAGGTCCCAATGGCGTCCTACCTAATCTGTCCCATCTATTCAGGTCCCAATGGCGTCCTACCTAATCTGTCCCATCTATTCAGAGGTCCCAATGGCGTCCTACCTAATCTGTCCCATCTATTCAGAGGTCCCAAATGGCGCCCTAGCTAATCTGTTCCATCTATTCAGAGGTCCCAATGGGGCCCTAGCTAATCTGTTCCATCTATTCAGAGGTCCCAATGGGACCCTACCTAATCTGTCCCATCTATTCAGAGGTCCCAATGGGGCCCTACCTAATCTGTCCCATCTATTCAGAGGTCCCTATGGGGCCCTACCTAATCTGTCCCAGACATTGTGGTGCCACAGCACGGCAGGGAAAGAAAAGTGTCTGAGATACTGAGGTAGAGAACCCAACACTTCAATGTAGTGGACAGTGTCTGAGATACGGAGGTAGAGAACCCAACACTTCAATGTAGTGGACAGTGTCTGAGATACTGAGACTGAGGTAGAGAACCCAACACTTCAATGTAGTGGACAGTGTCTGAGATACTGAGGTAGAGAACCCAACACTTCAATGTAGTGGACAGTGTCTGAGATACTGAGGTAGAGAACCCAACACTTCAATGTAGTGGACAGTGTCTGAGATACTGAGACTGAGGTAGAGAACCCAGCATATGGAAACCTCCTGGTGTTCCCTAACAGTAAGGGGTTACTATGGAAACCTCATGGTGTTCCCTAACAGTAAGGGGTTACTATGGAAACCTCCTGGCGTTCCCTAACAGTAAGGGGTTACTATGGAAACCTCCTGGCGTTCCCTAACAGTAAGGGGTTACTATGGAAACCTCCTGGCGTTCCCTAACAGTAAGGGGTTACTATGGAAACCTCCTGGCGTTCCCTAACAGTAAGGGGTTACTATGGAAACCTCCTAGTGTTCCCTAACAGTAAGGGGTTACTATGGAAACCTCCTGGTGTTCCCTAACAGTAAGGGGTTACTATGGAAACCTCCCGGTGTTCCCTAACAGTAAGGGGTTACTATGGAAACCTCCTGGTGTTCCCTAACAGTAAGGGGTTACTATGGTAATCGGTAATCAGGCCGTAATGAGGTATAAGAGCTGTGCTGCCTAGTTAGTATGACATCACTCATGTAGAGCTCAGCTCATGGCCACTGTGTGTGTGTGTTAGTGATGTGTGTGTTTAGTGATGTTTGTGTGTTAGTGATGTTTGTGCCTGGTGTGTGAGCCTGGTGTGTGTATGTGTGTGTTAGTGTGGGCCTGGGTGTGTGTGTGTGTGTGTGTGTGTCTGTGTGGGCCTGGTGTGTGTGTGTGTGTGGGCCTGTTCTATCTCTGCTCTCTCTGATGACCGACTCCCCCCCCACACACACACACAGTTCACACCCACACCTACATTTCCATGTCATCATCAACAGTACCAGCTGCCCCTCTGCTAAACTGACTAGCGAGCTACACGTTTATCACAACACATTAAACCACGTTTAGGGGCTCCTGACGGGAGCAGTGGTCTAAGGTACTACAGACCCTGGTTCGATTCCAGGCTGTATCACAGTGGTCTAAGGTACTACAGACCCTGGTTCAAACCCGGGCTGTATCACAGTGGTCTAAGGCACTACAGACCCTGGTTTGATTCCAGGCTGTATCACAGCGGTCTAAGGCACTGCATCTCAGTGCTAGAGGTGTCACTACAGACCCTGGTTCGATTCCAGACTGTATCACAGTGGTCTAAGGCACTGCGCATCTCAGTGCTAGAGGCGTCACTAGAGACCCTGGTTCGATTCCAGGCTGTACACAATGGTCTACGGCACTGCATCTCAGTGCTAGAGGCGTCACTACAGACCCTGGTTCAATTCCAGGCTGTAACACAGCGGTCTAACGCACTGCATCTCAGTGCTAGAGGCGTCACTACAGACCCTGGTTCAATTCCAGGCTGTAACACAGCGGTCTAACGCACTGCATCTCAGTGCTAGAGGCGTCACTACAGACCCTGGTTCCAATCCAGGCTGTATCACAGCGGTCTAAGGCACTGCATCTCAGTGCTAGAGGCGTCACTACAGACCCTGGTTCGATTCCAGGCTGTATCACAACCGGCAGTGATTGGGAGTCCCATAGGGCGGTGCACAATTGGCCCAGCGTCGTCCTGGTTAGTGTTTGGCCGGGGTAGACCGTCATTGTAAATAATGACTTGCATCATAAAAATAATGTTTAAATACATTTAAAAAAATGTGTTATGACACATAAAAACCACATTTATAAGGACACATAAAAACCACATTTATAAGGACACATAAAAACCACATTTATAAGGACACATAAAAACCACATTGATAAGGACACATAAAAACCACATTTATAAGGACACATAAAAACCACATTTATAAGGACACATAAAAACCACATTTATAAGGACACATAAAAACCACATTGATAAGGACACATAAAAACCACATTTATAAGGACACATAAAAACCACATTTATAAGGACACATAAAAACCACATTTATAAGGACACATAAAAACCACATTTATAAGGACACATAAAAACCACATTTATAAGGACACATAAAAAACACATTTATAAGGACACATAAAAACCACATTTATAAGGACACATAAAAAACACATTTATAAGGACACATAAAAACCACATTTATAAGGACACATAAAAACCACATTTATAAGGACACATAAAAACCACATTTATAAGGACACATAAAAACCACATTGATAAGGACACATAAAAACCACATTTATAAGGACACATAAAAACCACATTTATAAGGACACATAAAAACCAGGTGTGTGTTTGGGCCAGTAGTTCCATAAAGAGGAACAAGTCCAGAATGATATTCAGCACTGAGGGCTTCTTCTGGACGGCATCTTTACTATTTCAACTAGGACTGCTGTGTGGCTGGGTGGGTGTACGGGTGGTGTGTGTGTGTGTTAGCCTGGTGTGTGTGTGTGTGTGTGTTAGCCTGGTGTGTGTGTGTGTGTGTGTGTGTTAGTGTGGGCCTGGTGTGTGTGTGTGTGTTAGCCTGGTGTGTGTGTGTGTTAGTGTGGGCCTGGTGTGTGTGTTTGTTTGTGTGGGCCTGTTGTGTGTGTGTGTGTGTGTGTGTGTTTGTTTGTGTGGGCCTGTTGTGTGTGTGTGTGTGGGCCTGTTCTATCTCTGCTCTCTCTGATGTCTGATGTCTCACAGCAGGCCTTGCCTCCTCCTCCTCTAATACACTGATCAGCTCTATACTTCCCCCTCCTCCTCTAATACACTGATCAGCTCTATACTGCTGCACCCTTCTCCTCTAATACACTGATCAGCTCTATACTGCCCCCTCCTCCTCTAATACACTGATCAGCTCTATACTGCCCCATCCTCCTCTAATACACTGATCAGCTCTATACTGCTGCCCCTCCTCCTCCTCTAATACACTGATCAGCTCTATACTGCCTCCTCCTCCTCTAATACACTGATCAGCTCTATACTGCCTCCTCCTCCTCTAATACACTGATCAGCTCTATACTGCTGCCTCCTCCTCTAATACACTGATCAGCTCTATACTGCCTCCTCCTCTAATACACTGATTAGCGCTATACTGCTGCCCCCTCCTCCTCTAATACACTGATCGGCTCTATACTGCTGCCCCCTCCTCCTCTAATACACTGATCAGCTCTATACTGCTGCGTCCTCCTCCTCCTCTAATACACTGATCAGCTCTATACTGCTGCCTCCTCCTCCTCCTTTAATACACTGATCAGCTCTACTGCTGCCTCCTCCTCCTCCTCTAATACACTGATCAGCTCTATACTGCCTCCTCCTCCTCTAATACACTGATCAGCTCTATACTGCTGCCTCCTCCTCCACTAATACACTGATCAGCTCTATACTGCCTCCTCCTCCTCCTCTAATACACTGATCAGCTCTATACTGCCTCCTCCTCCTCTAATACACTGACCAGCTCTATACTGCTGCCTCCTCCTCTAATACACTGATCAGCTCTATACTGCCCCCTCCTCCTCTAATACACTGATCAGCTCTATACTGCTGCCTCCTCCTCCTCTAATACAATGATCAGCTGTATACTGCCTCCTCCTCCTCTAATACACTGATCAGCTCTATACTGCTGCCTCCTCCTCCTCCTCTAATACACTGATCAGCTCTATACTGCTGCCTCCTCCTCCTCCTCCTCTAATACACTGATCAGCTCTATACTGCTGCCTCCTCCTCTAATACACTGATCAGCTCTATACTGCCTCCTCCTCTAATACACTGATCAGCGCTATACTGCTGCCCCCTCCTCCTCTAATACACTGATCAGCTCTATACTGCTGCCCCCTCCTCCTCTAATACACTGATCAGCTCTATACTGCTGCGTCCTCCTCCTCCTCTAATACACTGATCAGCTCTATACTGCTGCCTCCTCCTCCTCCTCTAATACACTGATCAGCTCTATACTGCCTCCTCCTCCTCTAATACACTGATCAGCTCTATACTGCTGCCTCCTCCTCCTCCTCTAATACACTGATCAGCTCTATACTGCCTCCTCCTCCTCTAATACACTGATCAGCTCTATACTGCTGCCTCCTCCTCCACTAATACACTGATCAGCTCTATACTGCCTCCTCCTCCTCTAATACACTGATCAGCTCTATACTGCCTCCTCCTCCTCTAATACACTGACCAGCTCTATACTGCTGCCTCCTCCTCTAATACACTGATCAGCTCTATACTGCCCCCTCCTCCTCTAATACAATGATCAGCTCTATACTGCTGCCTCCTCCTCCTCTAATACACTGATCAGCTCTATACTGATGCCTCCTCCTCCTCTAATACAATGATCAGCTCTATACTGCCCCCTCCTCCTCTAATACACTGATCAGCTGTATACTGCCTCCTCCTCCTCTAATACACTGATCAGCTCTATACTGCTGCCTCCTCCTCCTCCTCTAATACACTGATCAGCTCTATACTGCTGCCCTCCTCCTCTAATACACTGATCAGCTCTATACTGCTGCCTCCTCCTCCTCCTCTAATACACTGATCAGCTCTATACTGCTGCCTCCTCCTCCTCCTCTAATACACTGATCAGCTCTATACTGCTGCCTCCTCCTCCTCTAATACACTGATCAGCTCTATACTGCTGCCTCCTCCTCCTCTAATACACTGATCAGCTCTATACTGCTGCCTCCTCCTCCTCTAATACACTGATCAGCTCTATACTGCTGCCCCCTCCTCTAATACACTGATCAGCTCTATACTGCTGCCTCCTCCTCTAATACACTGATCTGCTCTATACTGCTGCCTCCTCCTCCTCCTCTAATACACTGATCAGCTCTATACTGCTGCCCCCACCTCCTCTAATACACTGATCAGCTCTATACTGCTGCCTCCTCCTCCTCCTCCTCTAATACACTGATCAGCTCTATACTGCTGCCTCCTCCTCCTCTTCTAATACACTGATCAGCTCTATACTGCTGCCTCCTCCTCCTCCTCCTCTAATACACTGATCAGCTCTATACTGCTGCCTCCTCCTCCTCCTCTAATACACTGATCAGCTCTATACTGCTAACCCCTGCTCCTCTAATACACTGATCAGCTCTATACTGCTGCCTCCTCCTCCTCCTCCTCTAATACACTGATCAGCTCTATACTGCCTCCTCCTCTAATACACTGATCAGCTCTATACTGCCCCCTGCTCCTTTAATACACTGATCAGCTCTATACTGCTGCCTCCTCCTCCTCTAATACACTGATCAGCTCTATACTGCTGCCTCCTCCTCTAATACACTGATCAGCTCTATACTGCTGCCTCCTCCTCTAATACACTGATCAGCTCTATACTGCTGCCTCCTCCTCTAATACACTGATCAGCTCTATACTGCTGCCTCCTCCTCCTCCTCTAATACACTGATCAGCTCTATACTGCTGCCTCCTCCTCCTCCTCTAATACACTGATCAGTTCTATACTGCTGCCTCCTCCTCCTCTAATACACTGATCAGCTCTATACTGCTGCCCCCTCCTCTAATACACTGATCAGCTCTATACTGCCTCCTCTCCTCCTCTAATACACTGATCAGCTCTATACTGCTGCCTCCTCCTCCTCTGATACACTGATCAGCTCTATACTGCTGCCCCTCCTCCTCTAATACACTGATCAGCTCTATACTGCCTCCTCCTCCTCTAATACACTGATCAGCTCTATACTGCTGCCTCCTCCTCCTCTAATACACTGATCAGCTATATACTGCTGCCTCCTCCTCCTCTAATACACTGATCAGCTCTATACTGCTGCCCCCTCCTCCTCTAATACACTGATCAGCTCTATACTGCTGCCTCCTCCTCTAATACACTGATCAGCTTTATACTGCTGCCTCCTCCTCCTCTAATACACTGATCAGCTCTATACTGCTGAATCCTCCTCCTCTAATACACTGATCAGCTCTATACTGCTGCATCCTCCTCCTCTAATACACTGATCAGCTCTATACTGCTGCCCCCTCCTCCTCTAATACACTGATCAGCTCTATACTGCTGCCTCCCTCCTCCTCCTCTAATACACTGATCAGCTCTATACTGCTGCCTCCTCCTCCTCTAATACACTGATCAGCTCTATACTGCTGCCCCCTCCTCTAATACACTGATCAGCTCTATACTGCTGCCCCTCCTCTAATACACTGATCAGCTCTATACTGCCTCCTCCTCTAATACACTGATCAGCTCTATACTGCTGCCTCCTCCTCCTCCTCTAATACACTGATCAGCTCTATACTGCCTCCTCCTCCTCTAATACACTGATCAGCTCTATACTGCTGCCTCCTCCTCCTCTAATACACTGATCAGCTCTATACTGCTGCCCCTCCTCCTCTAATACACTGATCAGCTCTATACTGCCTCCTCCTCTAATACACTGATCAGCTCTATACTGCCTCCTCCTCTAATACACTGATCAGCTCTATACTTCCTCCTCCTCTAATACACTGATCAGCTCTATACTGCTGCCTCCTCCTCCTCTAATACACTGATCAGCTCTATACTGCCTCCTCCTCCTCTAATACACTGATCAGCTCTATACTGCTGCCCCCTCCTCCTCTAATACACTGATCAGCTCTATACTGCCTCCTCCTCCTCTAATACACTGATCAGCTCTATACTGCTGCCCCTCCTCCTCTAATACACTGATCAGCTCCATACTGCCGCCTCCTCCTCTAATACACTGATCAGCTCTATACTGCCCCCTCCTCCTCTAATACACTGATCAGCTCTATACTGCCCCCTCCTCCTCTAATACACTGATCAGCTCTATACTGCTGCCCCCTCCTCCTCCTCCTCTAATACACTGATCAGCTCTATACTGCCTCCTCCTCCTCTAATACACTGATCAGCTCTATACTGCCTCCTCCTCCTCTAATACACTGATCAGCTCTATACTGCTGCCTCCTCCTCCTCTAATACACTGATCAGCTCTATACTGCTGCCCCCTCCTCCTCTAATACACTGATCAGCTCTATACTGCCTCCTCCTCCTCTAATACACTGATCAGCTCTATACTGCTGCCTCCTCCTCCTCCTCCTCTAATACACTGATCAGCTCTATACTGCCTCCTCTTCCTCTAATACACTGATCAGCTCTATACTGCTGCCCCCTCCTCCTCCTCTAATACACTGATCAGCTCTATACTGCTGCCTCCTCCTCCTCTAATACACTGATCAGCTCTATACTGCCTCCTCCTCCTCTAATACACTGATCAGCTCTATACTGCTGCCTCCTCCTCCTCTAATACACTGATCAGCTCTATACTGCTGCCCCCTCCTCCTCTAATACACTGATCAGCTCTATACTGCCTCCTCCTCTAATACACTGATCAGCTCTATACTGCTGCCCCCTCCTCCTCCTCTAATACACTGATCAGCTCTATACTGCTGCCTCCTCCTCCTCTAATACACTGATCAGCTCTATACTGACTCCTCCTCTAATACAGTGATCAGCTCTATACTGCTGCCTCCTCCTCCTCCTCTAATACACTGATCAGCTCTATACTGCTGCCTCCTCCTCCTTAACTAATACACTGATCAGCTCTATACTGCCCCCTCCTCCTCTAATACACTGATCAGCTCTATACTGCTGCCTCCTCCTCCTCCTCTAATATACTGATCAGCTCTATACTGCTGCCTCCTCCTCTAATACACTGATCAGCTCTATACTGCTGCCCCCTCCTCCTCTAATACACTGATCAGCTCTATACTGCTGCCTCCTCCTCCTCCTCTAATACACTGATCAGCTCTATACTGCCTCCTCCTCTAATACACTGATCAGCTCTATACTGCTGCCCCCTCCTCCTTTAATACACTGATCAGCTCTATACTGCTGCCTCCTCCTCCTCCTCTAATACACTGATCAGCTCTATACTGCTGCCTCCTCCTCTAATACACTGATCAGCTCTATACTGCTGCCTCCTCCTCTAATACACTGATCAGCTCTATACTGCTGCCTCCTCCTCTAATACACTGATCAGCTCTATACTGCTGCCTCCTCCTCCTCCTCTAATACACTGATCAGCTCTCTATACTGCTGCCTCCTCCTCCTCTAATACACTGATCAGCTCTATACTGCTGCCTCCTCCTCCTCTAATACACTGATCAGCTCTATACTGCTGCCCCCTCCTCTAATACACTGATCAGCTCTATACTGCCTCCTCCTCTAATACACTGATCAGCTCTATACTGCTGCCTCCTCCTCCTCTAATACACTGATCAGCTCTATACTGCTGCCCCCCTCCTCCTCTAATACACTGATCAGCTCTATACTGCCTCCTCCTCCTCTAATACACTGATCAGCTCTATACTGCTGCCTCCTCCTCCTCTAATACACTGATCAGCTCTATACTGCTGCCTCCTCCTCCTCTAATACACTGATCAGCTCTATACTGCTGCCCCCTCCTCCTCTAATACACTGATCAGCTCTATACTGCCTCCTCCTCTAATACACTGATCAGCTTTATACTGCTGCCTCCTCCTCCTCTAATACACTGATCAGCTCTATACTGCTGAATCCTCCTCCTCTAATACACTGATCAGCTCTATACTGCTGCATCCTCCTCCTCTAATACACTGATCAGCTCTATACTGCTGCCCCCTCCTCCTCTAATACACTGATCAGCTCTATACTGCTGCCTCCTCCTCCTCCTCCTCTAATACACTGATCAGCTCTATACTGCTGCCTCCTCCTCCTCTAATACACTGATCAGCTCTATACTGCTGCCCCCTCCTCTAATACACTGATCAGCTCTGCCCCTCCTCTAATACACTGATCAGCTCTATACTGCCTCCTCCTCTAATACACTGATCAGCTCTATACTGCTGCCTCCTCCTCCTCCTCTAATACACTGATCAGCTCTATACTGCCTCCTCCTCCTCTAATACACTGATCAGCTCTATACTGCTGCCTCCTCCTCCTCTAATACACTGATCAGCTCTATACTGCTGCCCCCTCCTCCTCTAATACACTGATCAGCTCTATACTGCTGCCTCCTCCTCCTCTAATACACTGATCAGCTCTATACTGCCTCCTCCTCTAATACACTGATCAGCTCTATACTGCCTCCTCCTCTAATACACTGATCAGCTCTATACTCTATCCTCCTCCTCTAATACACTGATCAGCTCTATACTGCTGCCTCCTCCTCCTCTAATACACTGATCAGCTCTATACTGCCTCCTCCTCCTCTAATACACTGATCAGCTCTATACTGCTAACCCCTCCTCCTCTAATACACTGATCAGCTCTATACTGCCTCCTCCTCCTCTAATACACTGATCAGCTCTATACTGCTGCCCCCTCCTCCTCTAATACACTGATCAGCTCTATACTGCCGCCTCCTCCTCTAATACACTGATCAGCTCTATACTGCTGCCCCCTCCTCCTCTAATACACTGATCAGCTCTATACTGCCCCCTCCTCCTCTAATACACTGATCAGCTCTATACTGCTGCCCCCTCCTCCTCCTCCTCTAATACACTGATCAGCTCTATACTGCCTCCTCCTCCTCTAATACACTGATCAGCTCTATACTGCCTCCTCCTCCTCTAATACACTGATCAGCTCTATACTGCTGCCTCCTCCTCCTCTAATACACTGATCAGCTCTATACTGCTGCCCCCTCCTCCTCTAATACACTGATCAGCTCTATACTGCCTCCTCCTCCTCTAATACACTGATCAGCTCTATACTGCCTCCTCCTCCTCCTCCTCTAATACACTGATCAGCTCTATACTGCCTCCTCTTCCTCTAATACACTGATCAGCTCTATACTGCTGCCCCCTCCTCCTCCTCTAATACACTGATCAGCTCTATACTGCTGCCTCCTCCTCCTCTAATACACTGATCAGCTCTATACTGCCTCCTCCTCCTCCTCTAATACACTGATCAGCTCTATACTGCTGCCTCCTCCTCCTCTAATACACTGATCAGCTCTATACTGCTGCCCCCTCCTCCTCTAATACACTGATCAGCTCTATACTGCCTCCTCCTCTAATACACTGATCAGCTCTATACTGCTGCCCCCTCCTCCTCCTCTAATACACTGATCAGCTCTATACTGCTGCCTCCTCCTCCTCTAATACACTGATCAGCTCTATACTGACTCCTCCTCTAATACAGTGATCAGCTCTATACTGCTGCCGCCTCCTCCTCTAATACACTGATCAGCTCTATACTGCTGCCTCCTCCTCCTCTAATACACTGATCAGCTCTATACTGCCCCCTCCTCCTCTAATACACTGATCAGCTCTATACTGCTGCCTCCTCCTCCTCCTCTAATATACTGATCAGCTCTATACTGCTGCCTCCTCCTCTAATACACTGATCAGCTCTATACTGCTGCCCCCTCATCCTCTAATACACTGATCAGCTCTATACTGCTGCCTCCTCCTCTAATACACTTATCAGCTCTATACTGCTGCCCCCTCCTCTAATACACTGATCAGCTCTATACTGCTGCCTCCTCCTCTAATACACTGATCAGCTCTATACTGCCCCCCCTCCTCTAATACACTGATCAGCTCTATACTGCTGCCTCCTCCTCTAATACACTGATCAGCTCTATACTGCCCCCTCCTCCTCCTCTAATACACTGATCAGCTCTATACTGCCCCCTCCTCCTCTAATACACTGATCAGCTCTATACTGCTGCCCCCTCCTCCTCCTCTAATACACTGATCAGCTCTATACTGCCCCCTCCTCCTCTAATACACTGATCAGCTCTATACTGCTGCCCCCTCCTCCTCTAATACACTGATCAGCTCTATACTGCTGCCTCCTCCTCTAATACACTGATCAGCTCTATACTGCCTCCTCCTCTAATACACTGATCAGCTCTATACTGCTGCCTCCTCCTCCTCTAATACACTGATCAGCTCTATACTGCCTCCTCCAATACACTGATCAGCGCTATACTGCTGCCCCCTCCTCCTCTAATACACTGATCAGCTCTATACTGCCTCCTCCTCCTCTAATACACTGATCAGCTCTATACTGCTGCCCCTCCTCCTCTAATACACTGATCAGCTCTATACTGCCCCCTCCTCCTCTAATACACTGATCAGCTCTATACTGCTGCCCCCTCCTCCTCTAATACACTGATCAGCTCTATACTGCCCCCTCCTCCTCTAATACACTGATCAGCTCTATACTGCTGTTACCCCTCCTCCTCCTCCTCTAATACACTGATCAGCTCTATACTGCCTCCTCCTCCTCTAATACACTGATCAGCTCTATACTGCCTCCTCCAGCTCTAATACACTGATCAGCTCTATACTGCTGCCTCCTCCTCCTCTAATACACTGATCAGCTCTATACTGCTGCCCCCTCCTCCTCTAATACACTGATCAGCTCTATACTGCTCCTCCTCCTCTAATACACTGATCAGCACTATACTGCTGCCCCTCCTCTAATACACTGATAGTCCACTATATGGCAGTGTGGGGTCCACTATATGGCAGTGTGGGGTCCACTATATGGCAGTGTGGGGTCCACTATATGGCAGTATGGGGTCCACTATATGGCAGTGTGGGGTCCACTATATGGCAGTGTGGGGTCCACTATATGGCAGTATGGGGTCCACTATATGGCAGTGTGGGGTCCACTATATGGCAGTGTGGGGTCCACTATATGGCAGTGTGGGGTCCACTATATGGCAGTGTGGGGTCCACTATATGGCAGTGTGGGGAAAAACTCCTAGCAACAGAATCAGGCCAATTCCCTCTTCTGATTAATATCCAGAAAAGAGTCACCAAATGTTACAATAATTTAAAAACACATGACCCCCGTCCCCCATTACAAAGCCCTCAACCTCCAAGAGGTGACTGGAGAGAAGAGTCCCATCAGCCACCTGGTTCCAAGGCCCAATAAACTAACCACTACCAACCCAGACAAGTCTCCCTCAGGACAGCACAGACAATCTGGCCTGCTCCAAAGCAAAAATATATATCACCTATTGGAAAAGAAATCACACAAAAATGCTTCAATGCTTTTGGCTCTAAAACAGAGAGTAGATGGTTGCAGACTATCTGACCACCGTGATTGATGGAAAACACTAACTATGTACAGACTCAGCGAGCACAGTCTGGTAGACCTGGCCCAGAGAGGACAGGCTGGTAGACCTGGCTGCCCAGAGAGGACAGGCTGGTGCCCAGAGAGGACCTGGACCTGGCTGCCCAGAGAGGACAGGCTGGTAGACCTGGCTGCCCAGAGAGGACAGGCTGGTAGACCTGGCTGCCCAGAGAGGACAGGCTGGTAAACCTGGCTGCCCAGAGAGGACAGGCTGGTAGACCTGGCTGCCCAGAGAGGACAGGCTGGTAGACCTGGCCCAGAGAGGACAGGCTGGTAGACCTGGCTGCCCAGAGAGGACAGGCTGGTAAACCTGGCTGCCCAGAGAGGACAGGCTGGTAAACCTGGCTGCCCAGAGAGGACAGGCTGGTAGACCTGGCTGCCCAGAGAGGACAGGCTGGTAAACCTGGCTGCCCAGAGAGGACAGGCTGGTAAACCTGGCTGCCCAGAGAGGACAGGCTGGTAAACCTGGCTGCCCAGAGAGGACAGGCTGGTAAACCTGGCTGCCCAGAGAGGACAGGCTGGTAAACCTGGCTGCCCAGAGAGGACAGGCTGGTAAACCTGGCTGCCCAGAGAGGACAGGCTGGTAAACCTGGCTGCCCAGAGAGGACAGGCTGGTAGACCTGCTGCCCAGAGAGGACAGGCTGGTAGACCTGGCTGCCCAGAGAGGACAGGCTGGTAGACCTGGCTGCCCAGAGAGGACAGGCCGGTAGACCTGGCTGCCCAGAGAGGACAGGCCGGTAAACCTGGCTGCCCAGAGAGAACAGGCTGGTAAACCTGGCTGCCCAGAGAGGACAGGCTGGTAAACCTGGCTGCCCAGAGAGGACAGGCTGGTAAACCTGGCTGCCCAGAGAGGACAGGCTGGTAGCCCAGAGAGGACCTGGCTGCCCAGAGAGGACAGGCTGGTAAACCTGGCCCAGAGAGGACAGGCTGGTAGACCTGGCTGCCCAGAGAGGACAGGCTGGTAGACCTGGCTGCCCAGAGAGGACAGGCTGGTAGACCTGGCCCAGAGAGGACAGGCTGGTAAACCTAGCCTGGCCCAGACAGGCTGGTAAACCTGGCCCACAGGCTGGTAAACCTGGCCCAGAGAGGACAGGCTGGTAAACCTGGCCCAGAGAGGACAGGCTGGTAAACCTGGCCCAGAGAGGACAGGCTGGTAGACCTGGCCCAGAGAGGACAGGCTGGTAGACCTGGCCCAGAGAGGACAGGCTGGTAAACCTGGCCCAGAGAGGACAGGCTGGTAAACCTGGCCCAGAGAGGACAGGCTGGTAGACCTGGCCCAGAGAGGACAGGCTGGTAGACCTGGCCCAGAGAGGACAGGCTGGTAGACCTGGCCCAGAGAGGACAGGCTGGTAGACCTGGCCCAGAGAGGACAGGCTGGTAGACCTGGCCCAGAGAGGACAGGCTGGTAGACCTGGCCCAGAGAGGACAGGCTGGTAGACCTGGCCCAGAGAGGACAGGCTGTGCTCATTCTGTCTCCACAAAGAGATAGAAACAGGGCTGCATTATCTGTCAAACTGTGACACATATTCTGACGTAACAAATGAATTCTTCCCCAAAAATTATTAAATAATATGAAGAATTAGAAAACCTAAATGTCTGAAGAGAAATCTACATGCTGTGTTTTAGCAGACAGATGTCTCCTGATACAACCTGAGGGACAGACAGATGTCTCCTGAGGGACAGACAGGTGTCTCCTGAGGGACAGACAGATGTCTCATGATACAACCTGAGGGACAGACAGATGTCTCCTGAGGGACAGACAGATGTCTCCTGAGGGACAGACAGCTGTCTCCTGATACAACCTGAGGGACAGACAGATGTCTCCTGAGGGACAGACAGATTTCTCCTGAGGGACAGACAGATGTCTCCTGATACAGCCTGAGGGACAGACAGATGTCTCCTGAGGGACAGACAGATGTCTCCTGAGGGACAGACAGATGTCTCCTGATACAACCTGAGGGACAGACAGGTGTCAACCTGAGGACAGACAGATGTCTCCTGAGGGACAGACAGATGTCTCCTGAGGGACAGACATATGTCTCCTGAGGGACAGACAGATGTCTCCTGATACAACCTGAGGGACAGACAGGTGTCTCCTGAGCGACAGACAGATGTCTCCTGAGGGACAGACAGATGTCTCCTGATACAACCTGAGGGACAGAACGATGTCTCTTGATACAACCTGAGGGACAGACAGATGTCTCCTGATACAACCTGAGGGACAGACAGATGTCTCTTGATATAACCTGAGGGACAGACAGGTGTCTCCTGAGGGACAGACAGGTGTCTCCTGAGGGACAGACAGGTGTGTCTCCTGAGGGACAGACAGATGTCTCCTGAGGGACAGACAGATGTCTCCTGAGCGACAGACAGATGTCTCTTGATACAACCTGAGGGACAGACAAATGTCTCCTGAGTCTGACAGACAAATGTCTCCTGAACAGACAGACTGACAGACAAATGTCTCCTGAGGGACAGACAGATGTCTCCTGAGGGACAGACAGATGTCAGTCTGCTAAACCCCAGAGAGACTGTTACCTGAGGGACAGACAGGTGTCTCCTGAGGGACAGACAGGTGTCTCCTGAGGGACAGACAGATGTCCATGGAGAACAGACTGTCAGCTGGAGGGTCTGCTAAACCCCAGAGAGACTGTTACCTGTCTGAGGACAGACAGTGACTGAATGTAGGGTGGGCTCTAAGACTGACAGCTGGTACATTGGAAGTTCTTGGTTTATTTTACGACCAGAAGAAGAAGAAGGGAGGGTGAATTATAAGAGAGACTGTTACCTGTTAGCCCATGGAGAACAGACTGTCCTCAGCTCAGTCTGCTAAACCCCAGAGAGACTGTTACCTGTTAGCCCATGGAGAACAGACTGTCCTCAGCTCAGTCTGCTAAACCCCAGAGAGACTGTTACCTGTTAGCCCATGGAGAACAGACTGTCCTCAGCTCAGTCTGCTAAACCCCAGAGAGACTGTTACCTGTTAGCCCATGGAGAACAGACTGTCCTCAGCTCAGTCTGCTAAACCCCAGAGAGACTGTTACCTGTTAGCCCATGGAGAACAGACTGTCCTCAGCTCAGTCTGCTAAACCCCAGAGAGACTGTTACCTGTTAGCCCATGGAGAACAGACTGTCCTCAGCTCAGTCTGCTAAACCCCAGAGAGACTGTTACCTGTTAGCCCATGGAGAACAGACTGTCTGCTCAGCTAGCCCAGTCTGCTAAACCCCAGAGAGACTGTTACCTGTTAGCCCATGGAGAACAGACTGTCCTCAGCTCAGTCTGCTAAACCCCAGAGAGACTGTTACCTGTTAGCCCATGGAGAACAGACTGTCCTCAGCTCAGTCTGCTAAACCCCAGAGAGACTGTTACCTGTTAGCCCATGGAGAACAGACTGTCCTCAGCTCAGTCTGCTAAACCCCAGAGAGACTGTTACCTGTTAGCCCATGGAGAACAGACTGTCCTCAGCTCAGTCTGCTAAACCCCAGAGAGACTGTTACCTGTTAGCCCATGGAGAACAGACTGTCCTCAGCTCAGTCTGCTAAACCCCAGAGAGACTGTTACCTGTTAGCCCATGGAGAACAGACTGTCCTCAGCTCAGTCTGCTAAACCCCAGAGAGACTGTTACCTGTTAGCCCATGGAGAACAGACTGTCCTCAGCTCAGTCTGCTAAACCCCAGAGAGACTGTTACCTGTTAGCCCATGGAGAACAGACTGTCCTCAGCTCAGTCTGCTAAACCCCAGAGAGACTGTTACCTGTTAGCCCATGGAGAACAGACTGTCCTCAGCTCAGTCTGCTAAACCCCAGAGAGACTGTTACCTGTTAGCCCATGGAGAACAGACTGTCCTCAGCTCAGTCTGCTAAACCCCAGAGAGACTGTTACCTGTTAGCCCATGGAGAACAGACTGTCCTCAGCTCAGTCTGCTAAACCCCAGAGAGACTGTTACTGTTAGCCCATGGAGAACAGACTGTCAGTCTGCTAAACCCCAGAGAGACTCAGCTGGAGAACAGTCTGCTAAACCCCAGAGAGACTGTTACCTGTTAGCCCATGGAGAACAGACTGTCCTCAGCTCAGTCTGCTAAACCCCAGAGAGACTGATAGCCCATGGAGGGTACTGTCAGAACAGAGGAAGGTAAAACTGCATAATATAGGAGTCAATGAGAACTATAATTAACTACACTGTGTTCTCTCTGTGTTCTCCTTTCTTTGGCAATGTCACTTACTGACTTATCATGCCAATAGAGGAGAGAGAGAGGACAAGAATAGAGAGATAGAAATAGGCATGAGATAGAGAGATAGAGAGGGGGAGAGAGATAGGAGAGAAGATAGATGAGAGACAGAGAGGGAGAGAATAGGGAGAGATAAAGAAAGAGAGAAGATAGATAGGTCAAGAGAGACAGAATGCATAGAGGGAGAGAGAATAGATAGAGAGATGATGAGAGAGGGAGGAGAGATAAAGCAAAGAGAGAAGGAGAGACAGAATATAGAGGGAGAGAGAATAGATAGAGAGAGAGAGGGGACATGAGAGAGAGGAGAGAGAGAGAGATAGAAATAGACATGCAGAGAGAGAGGGAGAGAGAGTCCTGGATGGCAGGAAGCTTGGCCCTGGTGATGTACTGGGCCGTACGCACTACCCTCTGTAGCGCCTTGCGATTGGAGGCCGAGCAGTTGCCATACAAGGCAGTGATGCAACCCGTCAGGATGCTCTCGATGGTGCAGCTGGAAAACCTTTGGAGGATCTGAGGACCCATGCCAAATCTTTTCAGTGTTCCTCAGTCTCCTGAGGTAGATTAGGTTTTGTTGTGCCCTCTTCATGACTGTCTATTAGCTGCCCTCCTGAGGTAACCATGGCAACACGAGGTCAGAATGACATGACCAATACCCTGACAACAGATTACCCCAAATGGCTTCTCTCTTTATACTGGGACGGGAGGTAGACTAGTGGTTAGAGTGGAGTGGTGGAGGGACGGCAGGTAGACTAGTGGTTAGAGTGGAGGGACGGCAGGTAGACTAGTGGTTAGAGTGGAGGGGAGGCAGGTAGACTAGTGGTGGAGGGGCGGCAGGTAGACTAGTGGTTAGAGTGGAGGGACGGCAGGTAGACTAGTGGTTAGAGTGGAGGGGTGGAGTGGGGGCGGCAGGTAGCCTAGTGGTTAGAGTGGAGGGGCGGCAGGTAGACTAGTGGTTAGAGTGGAGGGGCGGCAGGTAGACTAGTGGTTAGAGGGTGGAGTGGTGGAGGGGCGGCAGGTAGACTAGTGGTTAGAGTGGAGGGCGGCAGGTAGACTAGTGGTTAGAGTGGAGTGGTGGAGGGCGGCAGGTAGACTAGTGGTTAGAGTGGAGGGGCGGCAGGTAGACTAGTGGTTAGAGTGGCGTGGTGGAGGGGCGGCAGGTAGACTAGTGGTTAGAGTGGAGTGGTGGAGGGACGGCAGGTAGACTAGTGGTTAGAGTGGCGTGGTGGAGGGGCGGCAGGTAGACTAGTGGTTAGAGTGGAGTGGTGGAGGGACGGCAGGTAGACTAGTGGTTAGAGTGGAGGGGCGGAGGGGCGGCAGGTAGACTAGTGGTTAGAGTGGAGTGGTGGCAGGTAGACTAGTAGTTAGAGTGGAGTGGTGGCAGGTAGACTAGTGGTTAGAGTGGGGGGAGGCAGGTAGACTAGTGGTTAGAGTGGAGTGGTGGAGGGGCGGCAGGTAGACTAGTGGTTAGAGTGGAGTGGTGGAGGGACGGCAGGTAGACTAGTGGTTAGAGTGGAGCAGGGCGGAGTGGGGGCGGCAGGTAGACTAGTGGTTAGAGTGGAGGTGGTGGAGAGGAGGCAGGTAGACTAGTGGTTAGAGTGGAGGTAGCCTAGTGGTTAGAGTTGAGGGGAGGCAGGTAGACTAGTGGTTAGAGTTGAGGGGAGGCAGGTAGACTAGTGGTTAGAGTGGAGGGGAGGCAGGGTAGCCTAGTGGTTAGAGTGGAGGGGCGGCAGGGTAGCCTAGTGGTTAGAGCTTTGTACTAGTAACCGAAAGGTTGCAAGTTCAAATCCCCGAGCTGACAAGGTACAAATCTGTCGTTCTGCCCCTGAACAGGCAGTTAACCCACTGTTCCTAGACCAGTTAACCCACTGTTCCTAGACCAGTTAACCCACTGTTCCTAGACCAGTTAACCCACTGTTCCTAGGCCAGTTAACCCACTGTTCCTAGGCCAGTTAACCCACTGTTCCTAGACCAGTTAACCCACTGTTCCTAGACCAGTTAACCCACTGTTCCTAGACCAGTTAACCCACTGTTCCTAGGCCGTCACTGAAAATAAGAATTTGTTCTGAACTGACTTGCCTGGTAAAATAAATAGGTACATCTGACCAGGTCCCATAATGCACTACATCTGACCAGGTCCCATAATGCACTACATCTGACCAGGTCCCATAATGCACTACATCTGACCAGGTCCCATAATGCACTACATCTGACCAGGTCCCATAATGCACTACATCTGACCAGGTCCCATAATGCACTACATCTGACCAGGTCCCATAATGCACTACATCTGACCAGGTCCCATAATGCACTACATCTGACCAGGTCCCATAATGCACTACATCTGACCAGGTCCCATGCACTACATCTAATGCACTCCCATCTGACCAGGTCCCATAATGCACTACATCTGACCAGGTCCCATAATGCACTACATCTGACCAGGTCCCATAATGCACTACATCTGACCAGGTCCCATAATGCACTACATCTGACCACTACATCTGAGGTCCTACATCTGACCAGGTCCCATAATGCACTACATCTGACCAGGTCCCATAATGCACTACATCTGACCAGGTCCCATAATGCACTACATCTGACCAGGTTCCATAATGCGCTGCAAAGGGAATAGGGTCCCATTTGGGATGCAGAGTAAGCAGCAATGTAGGTGTTATGGCGGACAGCTCCTCACTGCAGAGAACATCCATCCTCTGCCATTACATAATACCTTTCTGTATTCCAAGCTGCTATTCAGGAGAGCATCTCACAGGGTACATCCTAAATGGCACACTATTCCCTATATAGTGAACACAGTGCAGGGAGAGAGTGGGAGAAACGCTGCAGGGAGAGAGAGGGAGAAACACTGCAGGGAGAGAGAGGGAGAAACACTGCAGGGAGAGAGAGGGAGAAACACTGCAGGGAGAGAGAGGGAGAAACACTGCAGGGAGAGAGAGGGAGAAACACAGCAGGGAGGCAGAGAGAGGGAGAAACACTGCAGGGAGAGAGAGGGAGAAACAGGGCAGGGAGGGAGAAACACTGCAGGGAGAAACACTGCAGGGAGAGAGGGAGAAACACTGCAGGGGAGAGAGGGAGGAGGGAGAGAGGGAGAAACACAGCAGGGAGAAACACAGCAGGGAGAGAGAGGGAGGGCAGGGAGAGGGAGAGAGGGAGAAACACTGCAGGGAGAGAGAGGGAGAAACACAGCAGGGAGAAACACAGCAGGGAGAGAGAGGGAGAAACACTGCAGGGGACTGCAGGAGAGAGAGGGAGAAACAGCAGGGAGAAAGGGAGAAACACAGCAGGGAGAAACACAGCAGGGAGAGAGAGGGAGAAACACAGCAGAGGGAGAGAGGGAGAAACACAGCAGGGAGAGAGAGGGAGAAACACAGCAGGGAGAGCAGGAGAGAGAGAGGGAGAACACACAGGGGAGAGGGAGAAACACTGCAGGGAGAGAGAGGGAGAAACACAGCAGGGAGAGGGAGAAACACTGCAGAGGAGGGAGAGAGAGGGAGAAACACTGCAGGGGAGAGGGAGAGCAGGGAGAAACACACAGGGAGAGAGAGGGAGAAACACAGCAGGGAGAGGGAGAAACAGCAGGGAGAAACACTGCAGGGAGAGAGAGGGAGAAACACTGCAGGGAGAGAGAGGGAGAAACACTGCAGGGAGAGAGAGAGAGGGAGAAACACTGCAGGGAGAGAGAGGGAAACACACAGCAGGGGAGAGAGAGGGAGAAACACTGCAGGGAGAGCAGGGAGAGGGAGAAACACACAGCAGGGAGAAACACTGCAGGGAGAGAGAGGGAGAAACACAGCAGGGAGAGCAGGGAGAAACACAGCAGAGGAGAAACAGAGCAGGGAGAAAGGGAGGGAGAGAGGGAGAAACACTGCAGGGAGAGGAGAGAAAGAGAGGGAGAAA
Source organism: Oncorhynchus tshawytscha (assembly GCF_018296145.1). Lineage (NCBI taxonomy): Eukaryota > Metazoa > Chordata > Actinopteri > Salmoniformes > Salmonidae > Oncorhynchus > Oncorhynchus tshawytscha. The sequence goes on from NW_024609695.1 coordinate 128,369, forward strand.
CACAGCAGGGGAGAGAGGGAGAAACACAGCAGGGAGAAACAGCAGGGAGAAACACAGCAGGGAGAAACACACAGGGAGAAACACTGCAGGGAGAGAGAGGGAGAAACACAGCAGGGGGAGAGAGAGGGAGAAACACAGCAGGGAGAGAGGGAGAAACACAGGGAGAGAGAGGGAGAAACACAGCAGGGAGAAGGGAGAAACACAGCAGGGGGAGAGGGAAACACTGCAGGGAGGCAGAGAGAGGGAGAAACACAGCAGGGAGGGAGAGAGGGAGAAACACAGCAGGGGGAGAGGGAGAAACACAGGGAGAGCAGGGAGAAACACAGCAGGGAGAGAGAGGGAGAAACACAGCAGGGAGAGAGAGGGAGAAACAGCAGGGGGAGAAAGAAACACAGCAGGGAGAGAGAGGGAGAAACACAGCAGGGAGAGAAGGGAGAAACACAGCAGGGAGAAACACACAGAGAGGGAGAAACACAGCAGGGAGGCAGGGAGAGACACAGCAGGGAGAAACACAGGGAGAGAGAGGGAGCAGGGAGAGAGAGAGGGAGAAACACTGCAGGAGAGGGAGAGAGAGGGAGAAACACTGCAGGGAGAAACACAGCAGGGGAGAGAGGAGAAACACTGCAGGGAGAGAGAGGGAGAAACACAGCAGGGAGAAGGGAGAAACACAGCAGGGGAGAGAAACACAGCAGGGGGAGAAACACAGCAGGGAGAGAGGGAGAAACACAGCAGGGAGAAACACACAGGGAGAAACACAGAGAGAGGGAGGAGAAACACAGCAGGGAGAGGAGAGCAGGAGAAACACAGGAGAGCAGGGAGAAACACAGCAGGGAGAACACAGCAGGGAGAAACACAGCAGGGGGGAGAAACAGAGAGGGAGAAACACAGCAGGGAGAGAGGGAGAAACAGCAGGGAGAAACACAGCAGGGAGAAACACAGCAGGGAGAAACAGAGCAGGGAGAAACACAGCAGGGAGAGGGAGAAACACTGCAGGGAGAAACACAGCAGGGAGAGAGAGAAACACAGCAGGGAGAAACACAGGGAGAGAGAGGGAGAAACACAGCAGGGAGAGAGAGGGAGAAACACTGCAGGGAGAGACAGGGAGAAACACAGGGAGCAGAGGGAGAAACACTGCAGGGAGAAACACAGCAGGGAGAAACACAGCAGGGAGAAACACTGCAGGGAGAAACACAGCAGGGAGAGAGAGGGAGAAACACTGCAGGGAGAAACACTGCAGGGAGAAACAGACAGGGAGAAACACAGCAGGGAGAAACACTGCAGGGAGAAACACTGCAGGGAGAAACACAGCAGGGAGAAACACAGCAGGGAGAGAGAGGGAGAAACACACAGGGAGAGAGGGAGAAACACAGCAGGGAGGAGCAGGGAGAGAGAGGGAGAAACACTGCAGGGAGAAACAACACAGCAGGGAGAGAGAGGAGGCAGGGAAACACTGCAGGAGAAACAGAAACACAGCAGGGAGAAACAGGGAGAAACACAGCAGGGAGCAGGGAGAAACACAGCAGGGAGAGAGGGAGAAACACAGCAGGGAGAAACACTGCAGGAGAAACAGCAGGGAGAAACACAGCAGGGGAGAGAGGGAGAAACACTGCAGGGAGAAAGAGAGGGAGAAACACAGCAGGGAGAAACACAGCAGGGAGAGAGAGGGAGAAACACAGCAGGAGGGAGAACACAGCAGGGAGAACACAGCAGGGGGAGAAACACAGGCAGGGAGAGGGAGAAACACTGCAGGGAGAAACACACAGCAGGGAGAAACAGAGGGAGAAAACACACAGGGAGAAACACAGCAGGGAGACAGGGAGAAACACTACAGGGAGAAACACAGCAGGGAGAGAGAGGGAGACAGCAGGGAGAAACACAGCAGGGGGAGGGAGAAACACTGCAGGGGAGAGAGGGAGAAACACTGCAGGGAGAAAGAAACACAGGGAGAAGAGAGGGAGAAACACAGGGAGCAGGGAGAAACACAGCAGGGAGAAACACAGCAGGGAGAAACACAGCAGGGAGAGAGAGGGAGAACACACAGGAGGGAGAAGAGAGGGAGAGGAGAGGAGAAACACAGCAGGGAGACAGGGAGAGCAGGGAGGAGGAGAGGGAGAAACACAGCAGGGAGAAACACAGAGGGAGAGAGGGAGATAGCAGGGAAACACCAGAGGGAGAGAGGGAGAGGAGAAACACAGAGGAGAAACACAGCAGAGAGAGGGAGGAGGGAGAGGGCACTGCAGGGAGAGAGAGCAGGGAGAGAGGATAGAGGGAGGGAGAACACAGCAGGGAGAGAGGGGCATAGAGGGGGACAGAGGGAGAAAGAGGATAGAGGGACAGAGAGAGAGGACAGGGAGGAGAGAGACAGAGAGGGAGGGACAGAGAGAGAGGAGGGGACAGGGAGAGAGAGGGGATAGAGGGACAGAGAGAGAGGATAGAGGGACAGAGAGAGGGGATAGAGGGACAGAGAGAGGGGATAGAGGGACAGAGAGAGGGGATAGAGGGACAGAGAAAGGGGGACAGAGAAAGAGAGGATAGAAGGACAGAGAGAGAGGATGGAGGGACAGAGAGAGAGAGAGTTGACATATTGAAGGAGCTGCTAGTCCCATTGTTTGGGTCTCACTGGCTGTGTCAGGCAGCTAAACAATTATTTGTTTTTCTTATCTCTTACCTTTGTTTAGGTATTTTTCTGAAAACTGCATTGTTGGGCTTGTAAGTAAACATTTCACTGTAAGCTCTACACCTGTTGTATTCGGAGACGCTAGTAGTACTGGTACAGTAGAGACGATAGTAGTACTGGTACAGTAGAGATGGTAGTAGTATTGGTACAGTAGAGACGGTAGTAGTACTGGTACAGTAGAGATGGTAGTAGTACTGGTACAGTAGAGACGGTAGTAGTACTGGTACAGTAGAGATGGTAGTAGTATTGGTACAGTAGAGATGGTAGTAGTACTGGTACAGTAGAGATGGTAGTAGTATTGGTACAGTGGAGACGGTAGTAGTCCTGGTACAGTAGAGACGGTAGTAGTACTGATACAGTAGAGGTGGTAGTAGTATTGGTACAGTAGAGGTGGTAGTAGTATTGGTACAGTAGAGGTGGTAGTAGTATTGGTACAGTAGAGATGGTAGTAGTACTGGTACAGTAGAGGTGGTAGTAGTATTGGTACAGTAGAGATGGTAGTAGTATTGGTACAGTAGAGATGGTAGTAGTATTGGTACAGTAGAGGTGGTAGTAGTATTGGTACAGTAGAGACGGTAGTAGTACTGGTACAGTAGAGACAGGTAGTAGTACTGGTACAGTAGAGATGGTACAGAGAGAGTAGTAGTATTGGTACAGTAGAGATGGTAGTAGTACTGGTACAGTAGAGGGAGTAGTACTGGTACAGTAGAGTGGTAGTAGTATTGGTACAGTAGAGACGGTAGTAGTACTGGTACAGTAGAGATGGTAGTAGTATTGGTACTGGTACAGTAGACGGTAGTAGTACTGGTACAGTAGAGACGGTAGTAGTACTGGTACAGTAGAGATGGTAGTAGTACTGGTACAGTAGAGATGGTAGTAGTATTGGTACAGTAGAGACGGTAGTAGTACTGGTACAGTAGAGATGGTAGTAGTACTGGTACAGTAGAGATGGTAGTAGTACTGGTACAGTAGAGATGGTAGTAGTACTGGTACAGTAGAGACGGTAGTAGTACTGGTACAGTAGAGATGGTAGTAGTACTGGTACAGTAGAGATGGTAGTAGTGTTGGTACAGTAGAGATGGTAGTAGTATTGGTACAGTAGAGATGGTAGTAGTATTGGTACTGGTACAGAAGAGGTGGTAGTAGTATTGGTACTGGACAGAGTGGTAGTAGTACTTGTGGTACAGTAGAGATGGTAGTAGTATTGGTACAGTAGAGATGGTAGTAGTACTGGTACAGTAGAGATGGTAGTAGTATTGGTACAGTAGAGATGGTAGTAGTATTGGTACAGTAGAGATGGTAGTAGTATTGGTACAGTAGAGATGGTAGTAGTATTGGTACAGTAGAGATGGTAGTAGTATTGGTACTGGTACAGTAGAGGTGGTCGTAGTATTGGTACAGTAGAGATGGTAGTAGTATTGGTACAGTAGAGATGGTAGTAGTATTGGTACAGGTACAGTAGAGATGGTAGTAGTATTGGTACAGTAGAGATGGTAGTAGTATTGGTACTGGTACAGTAGAGGTGGTCGTAGTATTGGTACAGTAGAGATGGTAGTAGTATTGGTTCAGTAGAGATGGAAGTAGTATTGGTACAGTAGAGATGGTAGTAGTATTGGTACTGGTACAGTAGATATAGTGGTAGTATTGGTACTGGTACAGTAGAGGTAGTAGTAGTAGTATTGGTACAGTAGAGATGGTAGTAGTATTGGTACAGTAGAGATGGTAGTAGTATTGGTACAGTAGAGATGGTAGTAGTATTGGTACAGTAGAGATGGTAGTAGTATTGGTACAGTAGAGATGGTAGTAGTATTGGTACTGGTACAGTAAAGGTGGTAGTAGAATTGGTACAGTAGAGATGGTAGTAGTAATTGTACTGGTACAGTAGAGATGGTAGTAGTATTGGTACTGGTACAGTAGAGGTGGTAGTAGTATTGGTACAGTAGAGTGGTAGTAGTATTGGTACAGTAGAGATGGTAGTAGTACTGGTACAGTAGAGGTGGTAGTAGTATTGGTACAGTAGAGATGGTAGTAGTATTGGTACAGTAGAGATGGTAGTAGTATTGGTACAGTAGAGGTGGTAGTAGTATTGGTACAGTAGAGACGGTAGTAGTACTGGTACAGTAGAGACGGTAGTAGTACTGGTACAGTAGAGATGGTAGTAGTATTGGTACAGTAGAGATGGTAGTAGTACTGGTACAGTAGAGACGGTCGTAGTACTGGTACAGTAGAGGTGGTAGTAGTATTGGTACAGTAGAGACGGTAGTAGTACTGGTACAGTAGAGATGGTAGTAGTATTGGTACTGGTACAGTAGAGACGGTAGTAGTACTGGTACAGTAGAGACGGTAGTAGTACTGGTACAGTAGAGATGGTAGTAGTACTGGTACAGTAGAGATGGTAGTAGTATTGGTACAGTAGAGATGGTAGTAGTACTGGTACAGTAGAGATGGTAGTAGTACTGGTACAGTAGAGGTGGTAGTAGTATTGGTACAGTAGAGATGGTAGTAGTAATGGTACAGTAGAGACGGTAGTAGTACTGGTACAGTAGAGATGGTAGTAGTATTGGTACAGTAGAGACGGTAGTAGTACTGGTACAGTAGAGACGGTAGTAGTACTGGTACAGTAGAGATGGTAGTAGTACTGGTACAGTAGAGATGGTAGTAGTGTTGGTACAGTAGAGATGGTAGTAGTATTGGTACAGTAGAGATGGTAGTAGTATTGGTACTGGTACAGAAGAGGTGGTAGTAGTATTGGTACAGTAGAGATGGTAGTAGTACTTGTACAGTAGAGATGGTAGTAGTATTGGTACAGTAGAGATGGTAGTAGTACTGGTACAGTAGAGATGGTAGTAGTATTGGTACAGTAGAGATGGTAGTAGTATTGGTACAGTAGAGATGGTAGTAGTATTGGTACAGGTACAGTAGAGATGGTAGTAGTATTGGTACAGTAGAGATGGTAGTAGTATTGGTACTGGTACAGTAGAGGTGGTCGTAGTATTGGTACAGTAGAGATGGTAGTAGTATTGGTACAGTAGAGATGGTAGTAGTATTGGTACAGGTACAGTAGAGATGGTAGTAGTATTGGTACAGTAGAGATGGTAGTAGTATTGGTACAGGTACAGTAGAGATGGTAGTAGTATTGGTACAGTAGAGATGGTAGTAGTATTGGTACTGGTACAGTAGAGGTGGTAGTAGTATTGGTACAGTAGAGGTGGTAGTAGTATTGGTACAGTAGAGATGGTAGTAGTATTGGTACAGGTACAGTAGAGATGGTAGTAGTATTGGTACAGTAGAGATGGTAGTAGTATTGGTACTGGTACAGTAGAGGTGGTCGTAGTATTGGTACAGTAGAGGTGGTCGTAGTATTGGTACAGTAGAGATGGTAGTAGTATTGGTTCAGTAGAGATGGAAGTAGTATTGGTACAGTAGAGATGGTAGTAGTATTGGTACTGGTACAGTAGATATGGTGGTAGTATTGGTACTGGTACAGTAGAGGTGGTAGTAGTATTGGTACAGTAGAGATGGTAGTAGTATTGGTACAGTAGAGATGGTAGTAGTATTGGTACAGTAGAGATGGTAGTAGTATTGGTACAGTAGAGATGGTAGTAGTATTGGTACAGTAGAGATGGTAGTAGTATTGGTACTGGTACAGTAAAGGTGGTAGTAGAATTGGTACAGTAGAGATGGTAGTAGTAATTGTACTGGTACAGTAGAGATGGTAGTAGTATTGGTACTGGTACAGTAGAGGTGGTAGTAGTATTGGTACAGTAGAGGTGGTAGTAGTATTGGTACAGTAGAGATGGTAGTAGTATTGGTACAGTAGATGTGGTAGTAGTATTGGTACAGGTACAGTAGAGATGGTAGTAGTATTGGTACAGTAGAGATGGTAGTAGTATTGGTACAGTAGAGATGGTAGTAGTATTGGTACAGTGGAGATGGTAGTAGTATTGGTACAGTAGAGATGGTAGTAGTATTGGCACAGTAGAGATGGTAGTAGTATTGGCACAGTAGAGATGGTAGTAGTATTGGTACAGGTACAGTAGAGATGGTAGTAGTATTGGTACTGTAGAGATGGTAGTAGTACTGGTACAGTAGAGATGGTAGTAGTATTGGTACAGTAGAGATGGTAGTAGTACTGGTACAGTAGAGATGGTAGTAGTATTGGTACAGTAGAGATGGTAGTAGTATTGGTACAGTAGAGGTGGTAGTAGTATTGGTACAGGTACAGTAGAGATGGTAGTAGTATTGGTACAGTAGAGATGGTAGTAGTATTGGTACTGGTACAGTAGAGGTGGTCGTAGTATTGGTACAGTAGAGATGGTAGTAGTATTGGTACAGTAGAGATGGTAGTAGTATTGGTACAGGTACAGTAGAGATGGTAGTAGTATTGGTACAGTAGAGATGGTAGTAGTATTGGTACTGGTACAGTAGAGGTGGTCGTAGTATTGGTACAGTAGAGATGGTAGTAGTATTGGTTCAGTAGAGATGGAAGTAGTATTGGTACAGTAGAGATGGTAGTAGTATTGGTACTGGTACAGTAGATATGGTGGTAGTATTGGTACTGGTACAGTAGAGGTGGTAGTAGTATTGGTACAGTAGAGATGGTAGTAGTATTGGTACAGTAGAGATGGTAGTAGTATTGGTACAGTAGAGATGGTAGTAGTATTGGTACAGTAGAGATGGTAGTAGTATTGGTACAGTAGAGATGGTAGTAGTATTGGTACTGGTACAGTAAAGGTGGTAGTAGAATTGGTACAGTAGAGATGGTAGTAGTAATTGTACTGGTACAGTAGAGATGGTAGTAGTATTGGTACTGGTACAGTAGAGGTGGTAGTAGTATTGGTACAGTAGAGGTGGTAGTAGTATTGGTACAGTAGAGATGGTAGTAGTATTGGTACAGTAGATGTGGTAGTAGTATTGGTACAGGTACAGTAGAGATGGTAGTAGTATTGGTACAGTAGAGATGGTAGTAGTATTGGTACAGTAGAGATGGTAGTAGTATTGGTACAGTGGAGATGGTAGTAGTATTGGTACAGTAGAGATGGTAGTAGTATTGGCACAGTAGAGATGGTAGTAGTATTGGCACAGTAGAGATGGTAGTAGTATTGGTACAGGTACAGTAGAGATGGTAGTAGTATTGGTACTGTAGAGATGGTAGTAGTACTGGTACAGTAGAGATGATAGTAGTATTGGTACAGTAGAGATGGTCGTAGTATTGGTACTGGTACAGTAGAGATGGTAGTAGTATTGGTACAGTAGAGATGGTAGTAGTATTGGTACTGGTACAGTAGATATGGTAGTAGTATTGGTACTGGTACAGTAGAGGTGGTAGTAGTATTGGTACAGTAGAGATGGTAGTAGTATTGGTACAGTAGAGGTGGTAGTAGTATTGGTACAGTAGAGGTGGTAGTAGTATTGGTACAGTAGAGATGGTAGTAGTATTGGTACAGTAGATGTGGTAGTAGTATTGGTACAGGTTCAGTAGAGATGGTAGTAGTATTGGTACAGTAGAGATGGTAGTAGTGTTGGTACAGTAGAGATAGTAGTAGTATTGGTACAGTAGAGATGGTAGTAGTATTGGCACAGTAGAGATGGTAGTAGTATTGGTACAGGTACAGGAGAGATGGTTGTAGTATTGGTACAGTAGAGATGGTAGTAGTACTGGTACAGTAGAGATGGTAGTAGTATTGGTACTGTTACAGTAGAGGTGGTATTGGTACTGGTACAGTAGAGGTGGTAGTAGTATTGGTACTGGTACAGTAGAGGTGGTAGTAGTATTGGTACAGTAGAGATGGTAGTAGTATTGTTACAGTAGAGATGGTAGTAGTATTGGTACAGTAGATGTGGTAGTAGTATTGGTACAGGTACAGTAGAGATGGTAGTAGTATTGGTACAGTAGAGATGGTAGTAGTATTGGTACTGTTACAGTAGAGGTGGTAGTGGTACTGGTACAGTAGAGATGGTAGTAGTATTGGTACTGTTACAGTAGAGGTGGTAGTGGTACTGGTACAGTAGAGATGGTAGTAGTTTTGGTACAGTTGAGATGGTAGTAGTATTGGTACAGTAGAGATGGTAGTAGTATTGGTACTGGTACAGTAGAGGTGGTAGTAGAATTGGTACAGTAGAGATGGTAGTAGTATTGGTACTGGTACAGTAGAGGTGGTAGTAGTATTGGTACAGTAGAGATGGTAGTAGTATTGGTACTGGTACAGTAGCGGTGGTAGTAGTATTGGTACAGTAGAGATGGTAGTAGTATTGGTACAGTAGAGGTGGTAGTAGTATTGGTACAGCAGAGGTGGTAGTAGTATTGGTACAGCAGAGGTGGTAGTAGTATTGGTACTGGTACAGTAGAGGTGGTAGTAGTATTGGTACAGTAGAGATAGTAGTAGTATTGGTACAGTAGAGATGGTAGTAGTATTGGTACAGGAGAGATGGTAGTAGTATTGGTACAGTAGAGGTGGTAGTAGTATTGGTACAGTAGAGATTGTAGTAGTACTGGTACAGTTGAGATGGTAGTAGTATTGGTACAGTTGAGATGGTAGTAGTATTGGTACTGGTACCGTAGAGATGGTAGTAGTATTGGTACAGTAGAGATGGTAGTAGTATTGGCACAGTAGAGATGGTAGTAGTATTGGTACAGGTACAGTAGAGATGGTAGTAGTATTGGTACAGGTACAGTAGAGATGGTAGTAGTATTGGTACAGGTACAGTAGAGATGGTAGTAGTACTGGTACAGTAGAGATGGTAGTAGTATTGGTACAGTAGAGATGGTAGTAGTATTGGTACAGTAGAGATGGTAGTAGTATTGGTACAGTAGAGATGGTAGTATTGGTACAGTAGAGATGGTAGTAGTATTGACCACTGTGATGTCAGAGACCACTGTGATGTCAGAGACCACTATAATGTCAGAGACCACTGTGATGTCAGAGACCACTGTGATGTCAGAGACCACTATAATGTCAGAGACCACTGTGATGTCAGAGACCACTGTGATGTCAGAGACCACTATAATGTCAGAGACCACTATAATGTCAGAGACCACTGTGATGTCAGAGACCACTATAATGTCAGAGACCACTGTGATGTCAGAGACCACTGTGATGTCAGAGACCACTATAATGTCAGAGACCACTATAATGTCAGAGACCACTATAATGTCAGAGACCACTGTGATGTCAGAGACCACTATGATGTCAGACACCACTGTGATGTCAGAGACCACTGTGATGTCAGAGACCACTATAATGTCAGAGACCACTGTGATGTCAGAGACCACTGTGATGTCAGAGACCACTGTGATGTCAGAGACCACTGTGATGTCAGAGACCACTGTGATGTCAGAGACCACTGTGATGTCAGAGACCACTGTGATGTCAGAGACCACTGTGATGTCAGAGACCACTGTGATGTCAGAGACCACTAGGATGTCAGAGGCCACTGTGATGTCAGAGACCACTAGGATGTCAGAGGCCACTGTGATGTCAGAGGCCACTGTGATGTCAGAGACCACTGTGATGTCAGAGACCACTATAATGTCAGAGACCACTATAATGTCAGAGACCACTATAATGCCAGAGACCACTGTGATGTCAGAGACCACTATAATGCCAGAGACCACTATAATGTCAGAGACCACTATGGTCTCAACCAGAACATTCCAGGTGAAGCTGGTTGACAGAATGCCAAGCGTGGGCAAAGCTGTCATCAAAGGGTGCCTACTTTGAAGAATCTCAAATATAAAATACATTTAAGATTAGTTTAACACTTTGTTGGTTACTACATGATTCCATATGTGTTATTTCATAGTTTTGATGTCTTCACTATTATTCTACAATGTAGAACATAGTAAAACATAAAGACAAACCCTGGAATGAGTCGGTCCAAACATTTGACAGGTACTGTGTGTGTGTGTGTGTGTGTGTGTGTATAAAGCCATTGATTCTTGAAGAATATAACTTATAAATGCTTAGTGAGCTTAGTTCAACTGTTAAACTCCAACCCAGAATATAAACTGTTTTTCTCCAATGTTTGTAAACAAAGTAAATGTAAACAAACACTGTATAGTCTCATAACATGGTTATAACTATAATGTTGATATCATGGATTTCTCATGGACTTCTCTATAAATACCTAGCTGACCATTACGTCTAGAAGGACTTCTCTATAAATACCTAGCTGACCATTACATCTAGGACTTCTCTATAAATACCTAGCTGACCATTACATCTAGGACTTCTCTATAAATACCTAGCTGACCATTACATCTAGAAGGACTTCTCTATAAATACCTAGCTGACCATTACATCTAGGACTTCTCTATAAATACCTAGCTGACCATTACATCTAGAAGGACTTCTCTATAAATACCTAGCTGACCATTACATCTAGAAGGACTTCTAGAAGGACTTCTCTATAAATACCATTACATCTGACCATTACATCTAGAAGGACTTCTCTATAAATACCTAGCTGACCATTACATCTAGGACTTCTCTATAAATACCTAGCTGACCATTACATCTAGAAGGACTTCTCTATAAATACCTAGCTGACCATTACATCTAGAAGGACTTCTCTATAAATACCTAGCTGACCATTACATCTAGAAGGACTTCTATAAATACCTAGCTAAATACATCTAGGCTAGCTGACCATTACATCTAGGACTTCTCTATAAATAAGGACATTACATCTAGGATAAATACCTAGCTGACCATTACATCTAGAAGGACTTCTCTATAAATACCTAGCTGACCATTACATCTAGAAGGACTTCTCTATAAATACCTAGCTGACCATTACATCTAGAAGGACTTCTCTATAAATACCTAGCTGACCATTACATCTAGAAGGACTTCTCTATAAATACCTAGCTGACCATTACATCTAGAAGGACTTCTCTATAAATACCTAGCTGACCATTACATCTAGGACTTCTCTATAAATACCTAGCTGACCATTACATTACATCTAGAAGGACTTCTCTATAAATACCTAGCTGACCATTACATCTAGAAGGACTTCTCTATAAATACCTAGCTGACCATTACATCTAGGACTTCTCTATAAATACCTAGCTGACCATTACATCTAGGACTTCTCTATAAATACCTAGCTGACCATTACATCTAGGACTTCTCTATAAATACCTAGCTGACCATTACATCTAGAAGGACTTCTCTATAAATACCTAGCTGACCATTACATCTAGCTGACCATTACATCTAGGACTTCTCTATAAATACCTAGCTGACCATTACATCTAGGACTTCTCTATAAATACCTAGCTGACCATTACATCTAGAAGGACTTCTCTATAAATACCTAGCTGACCATTACATCTAGCTGACCATTACAAGGACTTCTCTATAAATACCTAGCTGACCATTACATCTAGCTGACCATTACAGGACTTCTCTATAAATACCTAGCTGACCATTACATCTAGGACCTATAAATACAGCTGACCTACATCTAGGACTTCTCTATAAATACCTAGCTGACCATTACATCTAGAAGGACTTCTCTATAAATACCTAGCTGACCATTACATCTAGGACTTCTCTATAAATACCTAGCTGACCATTACATCTAGAAGGACTTCTCTATAAATACCTAGCTGACCATTACATCTAGGACTTCTCTATAAATACCTAGCTGACCATTACATCTAGGACTTCTCTATAAATACCTAGCTGACCATTACATCTAGGACTTCTCTATAAATACCTAGCTGACCATTACATCTAGAAGGACTTCTCTATAAATACCTAGCTGACCATTACATCTAGGACTTCTCTATAAATACCTAGCTGACCATTACATCTAGGACTTCTCTATAAATACCTAGCTGACCATTACATCTAGGACTTCTCTATAAATACCTAGCTGACCATTACATCTAGGACTTCTCTATAAATACCTAGCTGACCATTACATCTAGAAGGACTTCTCTATAAATACCTAGCTGACCATTACATCTAGGACTTCTCTAAATAAATACATCTAGGACTTCTCTATAAATACCTGACCATTACATCTAGGACTTCTCTATAAATACCTAGCTGACCATTACATCTAGGACTTCTCTATAAATACCTAGCTGACCATTACATCTAGGACTTCTATCTATAAATACCTAGCTGACCATTACATCTAGGACTTCTCTATAAATACCTAGCTGACCATTACATCTAGGACTTCTCTATAAATACCTAGCTGACCATTACATCTAGGACTTCTCTATAAATACCTAGCTGACCATTACATCTAGGACATCTCTATAAATACCTAGGACCATTACATCTCTAGGACTTCTCTATAAATACCTAGCTGACCATTATCATCTAAATACCTAGGACTTCTCTATAAATACCTAGCTGACCATTACATCTAGGACTTCTCTATAAATACCTAGCTGACCATTACATCTAGGACTTCTCTATAAATACCTAGCTGACCATTACATCTAGGACTTCTCTATAAATACCTAGCTGACCATTACATCTAGAAGGACTTCTCTATAAATACCTAGCTGACCATTACATCTAGGACTTCTCTATAAATACCTAGCTGACCATTACATCTAGACTTCTCTATAAAAGGACTCTCTCTATAAATACCTAGCTGACCATTACATCTAGAAGGACTTCTATAAATACCTAGCTGACCATTCTATAAATACCTAGCTGACCATTACATCTAGGACTTCTCTATAAATACCTAGGACATTACATCTACTTCTCTATAAATACCTAGCTGACCATTACATCTAGAAGGACTTCTCTATAAATACCTAGCTGACCATTACATCTAGGACTTCTCTATAAATACCTAGCTGACCATTACATCTAGAAGGACTTCTCTATAAATACCTAGCTGACCATTACATCTAGAAGGACTTCTCTATAAATACCTAGCTGACCATTACATCTAGGACTTCTCTATAAATACCTAGCTGACCATTACATCTAGAAGGACTTCTCTATAAATACCTAGCTGACCATTACATCATCTATAAATACCTAGCTGACCATTACATCTAGAAGGACTTCTCTATAAATACCTAGCTGACCATTACATCTAGAAGGACTTCTCTATAAATACCTAGCTGACCATTACATCTAGACTTCTCTATAAATAAGCTGACTTCTTCTCTATAAATACCTAGCTGACCATTACATCTAGAAGGACTTCTCTATAAATACCTAGCTGACCATTACATCTAGGACTTCTCTATAAATACCTAGCTGACCATTACATCTAGAAGGACTTCTCTATAAATACCTAGCTGACCATTACATCTAGAAGGACTTCTCTATAAATACCTAGCTGACCATTACATCTAGGACTTCTCTATAAATACCTAGCTGACCATTACATCTAGGACTTCTCTATAAATACCTAGCTGACCCATTAGAAGGACTTCTCTATAAATAGCTGACCTAGACTTCTCTATAAATTGACCAAGGACTTCTCTATAAATACCTAGCTGACCATTACATCTAGGACTTCTCTATAAATACCTAGCTGACCATTACATCTAGAAGGACTTCTCTATAAATACCTAGCTGACCATTACATCTAGAAGGACTTCTCTATAAATACCTAGCTGACCATTACATCTAGGACTTCTCTATAAATACCTAGCTGACCATTACATCTAGGACTTCTCTATAAATACCTAGCTGACCATTACATCTAGAAGGACTTCTCTATAAATACCTAGCTGACCATTACATCTAGAAGGACTTCTCTATAAATACCTAGCTGACCATTACATCTAGAAGGACTTCTCTATAAATACCTAGCTGACCATTACATCTAGAAGGACTTCTCTATAAATACCTAGCTGACCATTACATCTAGGACTTCTCTATAAATACCTAGCTGACCATTACATCTAGAAGGACTTCTCTATAAATACCTAGCTGACCATTACATCTAGAAGGACTTCTCTATAAATACCTAGCTGACCATTACATCTAGGACTTCTCTATAAATACCTAGGACTTCTCTATAAATACCTAGCTGACCATTACATCTAGGACTTCTCTATAAATACCTAGCTGACCATTACATCTAGGACTTCTCTATAAATACCTAGCTGACCATTACATCTAGGACTTCTCTATAAATACCTAGCTGACCATTACATCTAGAAGGACTTCTCTATAAATACCTAGCTGACCATTACATCTAGAAGGACTTCTCTATAAATACCTAGCTGACCATTACATCTAGAAGGACTTCTCTATAAATACCTAGCTGACCATTACATCTAGGACTTCTCTATAAATACCTAGCTGACCCATTACATCTATTACAAGGACTTCTCTATAAATACCTAGCTGACCATTACATCTAGGACTTCTCTATAAATAGCTGACATTAGGACTTCTCTATAAATATAACCATTACATCTATAAATACCTAGCTGACCATTACATCTAGGACTTCTCTATAAATACCTAGCTGACCATTACATCTAGGACTTCTCTATAAATACCTAGCTGACCATTACATCTAGAAGGACTTCTCTAAATAAATACCTAGCTGACCATTACATCTAGGACTTCTCTATAAATACCTAGGACATTACATCTAGAAGGACTCTATAAATACCTAGCTGACCATTACATCTAGAAGGACTTCTCTATAAATACCTAGCTGACCATTACATCTAGGACTTCTCTATAAATACCTAGCTGACCATTACATCTAGAAGGACTTCTCTATAAATACCTAGCTGACCATTACATCTAGGACTTCTCTATAAATACCTAGCTGACCATTACATCTAGAAGGACTTCTCTATAAATACCTAGCTGACCATTACATCTAGGACTTCTCTATAAATACCTAGCTGACCATTACATCTAGAAGGACTTCTCTTTAGTGTCGCTGGTAAATTCCTGTTACATCGAACTTTACGTTTAAAATAGTTTAAGATCGTCAAATAGACTAAAACAGCCCTGCATGTGTCATAGCCATATTTATAGGTTTGCTAAAATAGCTTTTATAGACTGCGGGATATCACAAACAGCAAATGGTTGCTTGGTAACTCGGTTATATGTCAGTACATTCAGATAATAGGGTCAGATGTCCCCACTTACGGATTTTCGCGACGCTGGCCACCAGGATCCATATAGCGATAATGTAAGGCGTCTGGACATAGCTCCATTCCCATTGCACCATCTGAAACCCCCCGCCGTGGCGGTGCGACTCGCCGCCGTCCTCCGTGGTCGCGGACGGTTCCTCCGCGGACCGGGCCAAGGCAATACCCGGCGAGGCATACTCCTCCCGGGGCTGAACCTGGAAGCGGTCTAGAGAGGTGGTCTGAGAAGCGGGTAGCGACGGACCGGGTTGTCCCCCGCTACGCAGCCCCAGGTCCGGAAGAAACGACGCGTCTGTCGCGGGGAGGTCAGCCGCATCTTTACCGACTACCGAAAGCAGAAGGAGCACAGGCACACTGACGAGGAGCATCTTCCCGTTAAACACACTCAGCCTCGCGTCATCTTCTATTTTCTTTTTATACACACCATCAAGGGGAGTACCGGAGGTAAGATAAGAAGGACACGACGTAAGGGACGATACCTGTCACCGGTTTACAATATCAACAACACCTCTCTCTCTCTCTCTCTTTCACTCTCTCATTAAGCGGTACGCTAGTGGTAACACAGTCGAGCCTCTACCGGCTGGCATAGCCGATCTTGGCACGTGACCCAAACTCTAAGAACCGCTAGGACCGAGCCCCGTTAAAGAGCCATTACATGCGCACGGGCCACAGCAGTGTGCGGATCTAAGAGCTGTCCATTTATTGTTTTTAAAGACGACTACTCCTGACTATCATTCTGTGAAAGATTACTACTCCTGACTATCATTCTGTGAAAGATTACTACTCCTGACTATCATTCTGTGAAAGATGACTACTCCTGACCGTAGCATTCTGTGAAAGATGACTACTCCTGACCGTAGCATTCTGTGAAAGATGACTACTCCTGATATCATTCTGTGAAAGATGACTACTCCTGATCGTAGCATTCTGTGAAAGATGACTACTCCTGAATATCATTCTGTGAAAGACGACTCCTCCTGACCGTAGCATTCTGTGAAAGACGATAGCATCCTGTGAAAGTTTGAGACAGTTTACTACTAGAGCCACAAGGCAATGTAACCCAACACAAACACAGTGAAAGAACAACATTGGTACAGCAGACGGTATGTTGAAGATGTTTGTTTTTTATTCAGTTGGGAAACATATCACGATAAAACACTATTAACATAAGATTTCAATTAGACATTATTACAACCATTTGAGCATTTAGTTACAGTTGGTGTCCACACAGACACACACATGGTTCCATAACACAGCCATCGTGTCCTCAGCTTAGATCATAACAACAGAAAGGTCACTTTAATTCTCTATTTAAAAACATTGTAACAGCAGGCAGAACACTGTCGTACAATAACAGGTTATCTTTACCGGAAGGTTCAGATACATTTCTAACAGGGTTTAATAAGGAGAAAACATTCAGAGAGGAGGAAGAGGGGTTTAATAAGGAGAAAACATTCAGAGAGGAGGAAGAGGGGTTTAATAAGGAGAAAACATTCAGAGAGGAGGAAGAGGGGTTTAATAAGGAGAAAACATTCAGAGAGGAGGAAGAGGGGTTTAATAAGGAGAAAACATTCAGAGAGGAGGAAGAGGGGTTTAATAAGGAGAAAACATTCAGAGAGGAGGAAGAGGGGTTAATAAGGAGAAAACATTCAGAGAGGAGGAAGAGGGGTTTAATAAGGAGAAAACATTCAGGGGTTTAATAAGGAAAACATTCAGAAGAGGAAGGGGTTAATAAGGAGAAAACATTCAGAGAGGAGGAGGGGTTTAATAAGGAGAAAACATTCAGAGAGGAGGAAGGGGTTTAATAAGGAGAAAACATTCAGAGAGGAGGAAGAGGGGTTTAATAAGGAGAAAACATTCAGAGAGGAGGAAGAGGGGTTTAATAAGGAGAAAACATTCAGAGAGGAGGAAGAGGGGGGGGGGTATGTTTAACATGTGCCTCAGAATTGGGACAGAAGTGGGGTATGTTTTAAAATGGCACCCTTCTCTCCCTACATATTGCAGTACTTTTAAACAGAGCCCTATGGGCTCTAGTCAAAAGTAGTGTACTACTGTATATAGGGAATAGGGTGTGATTTGGGACACAACGTGGAACTACTGTATATAGGGAATAGGGTGTGATTTGGGACGTGGAACTACTGTATATAGGGAATAGGGTGTGATTTGGGACACAGCCGTGGAACTACTGTATATAGGGAATAGGGTGTGATTTGGGACGTGGAACTACTGTATATAGGGAATAGGGTGTGATTTGGGACGTGGACCTACTGTATATAGGGAATAGGGTGTGATTTGGGACGTGGACCTACTGTATATAGGGAATAGGGTGTGATTTGGGACGTGGACCTACTGTATATAGGGAATAGGGTGTGATTTGGGATACACAGGTAGTGGAACAACTCAATACACACAGGGAACAGGGTGTGAATACACACAGGTACACAGTACCTCAATACACACAGGATACACAGTGGAACTACTGTATATAGGGAATAGGGTGTGATTTGGTATACACACACCTCAGTACATACACACAGGAAATACACAACTCAACACACACAGGTACACACACACCTCAATACACACAGGTATACACAACTCAATACACACAGGTATACACAACTCAATACACACAGGTAGACACACAGGTATACACACTGGTACACACACACCTCAATACACACAGGTAGACACACAGGTATACACACCTCAATACACACACAGGTCTACACACCTCAATACACACAGGTCTACACACACCTCAATACACACAGGTCTACACACCTCAATACACACAGGTATACACACACTCAATACACACAGGTATACACACCTCAATACACACAGGTATACACACCTCAATACACACAGGTATACACACCTCAATACACACAGGTATACACCAATACACACAGGTATACACACACAGGTATACACACCTCAATACACACAGGTATACACACACTCAATACACACAGGTATACACACCTCAATACACACAGGTATACACACACCAATACACACAGGTATACACACACAGGTATACACACACAGGTATACACACAGGTATACACACCTCAATACACACAGGTACAGACACCTGCACTCAATTCAACTACCGGTAGTGAACACGTGATCAGAAATAGTGAAGTCATGACAGTGTTTTCCTTGCTATTGTATCATACCCCACCTCCCTGTGCAGATAGGCAAATGTCTTTATTCTGTACATATCATAGTCACAACTTCCTTCACAACACTGCCCTTAAATGATTGCATTTCGAAAAGAGATCTACATGACCAGAGGTTGTTCTACATGACCAGAGGTTGTTCTACATGACCAGAGGTTGTTCTACATGACCAGAGGTTGTTCTACATGACCAGAGGTTGTTCTACATGACCAGAGGTTATTCTACATGACCAGAGGTTGTTCTACATGACCAGTGTTGTTCTACATGCCAGTGGTTGTTCTACATGACCAGAGGTTGTCCCTACATGACCAGATTGTTCAAATGACCTTTATTCTACATGACCAGAGGTAGTTCTACATGACCAGAGGTTATTCTACATGACCAGAGGTTGTTCTACATGACCAGAGGTTGTTCTACATGACCAGAGGTTGTTCTACATGACCAGAGGTTGTTCTACATGACCAGAGGTTGTTCTACATGACCAGAGGTTGTTCTACATGACCAGAGGTTGTTCTACATGACCAGAGGTTGTTCTACATGACCAGAGGTTGTTCTATATGACCAGAGGTTGTTCTATTCTGTTCTATATAAAGGTGTGTGTTTGAGATGGAACAAATCAACCCTCTTGAACTGAAATAGGATGGGGCGGGTAAAATACAACACACCGTACAGTACCTAGACTTACCAAACACACACTACACACATACACCCCCCCCCCCGTGGGGTCCAAATATTAACCGTGAAACAAGGTCTCTGTGTGTGATAAATAATATGGGCATGTGACCTGGTTCATATCTCCTCTGTCTAGATCAGACCACCTCGTCTCTCGATTGAGACGTCTCTCTCTCTCGGTGTGTGTGTCCGAGACGTCTCTCTCACTCTCTCGGTGTGTGTGTCCGAGACGTCTCTCCCTCTCTCGGTGTGTGTGTCCGAGACGTCTCTCCCTCTCTCGGTGTGTGTGTCCGAGACGTCTCTCCCTCTCTCGGTGTGTGTGTCCGAGACGTCTCTCCCTCTCTCTCGGTGTGTGTGTCCGAGACGTCACTCTCTCGGTGTGTGTGTCCGAGACGTCTCTCACTCTCTCGGTGTGTGTGTCCGAGACGTCTCTCCCTCTCTCGGTGTGTGTGTCCGAGACGTCTCTCCCTCTCTCGGTGTGTGTGTCCGAGACGTCTCTCCCTCTCTCGGTGTGTGTGTCCGAGACGTCTCTCCCTCTCTCGGTGTGTGTGTCCGAGACGTCTCTCCCTCTCTCGGTGTGTGTGTCCGAGACGTCACTCCTCTCTCTCGGTGTGTGTCCGAGACGTCACTCTCTCG
The DNA here is from genome assembly GCF_018296145.1 of Oncorhynchus tshawytscha. Classification (NCBI taxonomy): domain Eukaryota; kingdom Metazoa; phylum Chordata; class Actinopteri; order Salmoniformes; family Salmonidae; genus Oncorhynchus; species Oncorhynchus tshawytscha. Next base: position 148,656 of record NW_024609695.1, read on the forward strand.
GTGTGTGTGTCCGAGACGTCACTCTCTCGGTGTGTGTGTCCGAGACGTCACTCTCTCGGTGTGTGTGTCCGAGACGTCACTCTCTCGGTGTGTGTGTCCGAGACGTCACTCTCTCGGTGTGTGTGTCCGAGACGTCACTCTCTCTGTGTGTGTCCGAGACTGTGTGAGTGACGTGTGTGTGTGTGTGTGTGTGTCTGAGACGTCTCTCTCGGTGTGTGTGTCCGAGACGTCACTCTCTCGGTGTGTGTGTCCGAGACGTCACTCTCTCGGTGTGTGTGTCCGAGACGTCACTCGGTGTGTGTGTCCGAGACGTCACTCTCTCGGTGTGTGTGTCCGAGACGTCACTCTCTCGGTGTGTGTGTCCGAGACGTCACTCTCTCGGTGTGTGTGTCCGAGACGTCACTCTCTCGGTGTGTGTGTCCGAGACGTCACTCTCTCGGTGTGTGTGTCCGAGACGTCACTCTCTCGGTGTGTGTGTCCGAGACGTCACTCTCTCGGTGTGTCTGTCCGAGACGTCACTCTCTCTCTGTGTGTGTCTAAGATGTCTCTCTCGGTGTGTGTGTCTGAGACGTCACTCTCTCTCTGTGTGTGTCTAAGATGTCTCTCTCGGTGTGTGTGTCCGAGACGTCACTCTCTCTCTGTGTGTGTCTAAGATGTCTCTCTCGGGTGTGTGTGTGTCTGTGAGACATGTCTCTCTCTCGGTGTGTGTGTGTCTGAGACGTCTCTCTCTGGTGTGTGTGTGTGTGTGTGTGTGTGTGTGTGGTCTGAGACCAGACTCAAAATAACCTCTATATAGAACAGACTATCTATAATTATATAAAGTTAATAACATCGGATCAATTATAATAATAACACCAGAGTTTATATTCAACCACTTCCTGACTAAAACATCCTGTTACCCCCCCCCCTCCACCCTGACTCCAGATACACAGTATAACCTTTAAAATATAGTGACGTCTGTCCTTGATGTTCAGTTAAATGTCCATCACACTGTATATATCTCTTCAATATGATACATCAGGATGTTTACGACACCAAAACATCTGAATATTTAAATCCACACCTGAAACACTTGTTCAGCCAGGTTTTCTGTCCAGAGACTCGTCCATTTAGAGGGAACCCCCCCCAGATGAACAAGAGTTCAACAAACCCAAAGCATTGTGGGAGGGGCGGGGGCGGGGCTACTGTAGTGAGACAGGAACAAACCCAAAGCATTGTGGGAGGGGTGGGGGCGGGGCTACTGTAGTGAGACAGGAACAAACCCAAAGCATTGTGGGAGGGGCGGGGGCGGGGCTACTGTAGTGAGACAGGAACAAACCCAAAGCATTGTGGGAGGGGCGGGGGCGGGGCTACTGTAGTGAGACAGGAACAAACCCAAAGCATTGTGGGAGGGGTGGGGGCGGGGCTACTGTAGTGAGCACCAGCATGTCCTTCCTACATGTACTGTCTCTTCTTTCTGTCACATCAGGACTTTCTAAGATCCAGGCCCTCGGTACGAGCTTCATCCTTCCTCTTCATGGCTGGTGTGTCTGGTAGTGCTGTGTGTGTGTGTGTGTGTTAGTACTGTGTCTCAGTCTGTCTGTGTAGGTCTCTCTGTGTGTTCAGAGCTGGTCTCCAGTCTGTGTAGGTCTCTCTGTGTGTTCAGAGCTGGTCTCCAGTCTGTGTAGGTCTCTCTGTAGGTCTCTCTGTGTGTTCAGAGCTGGTCTCCAGTCTGTGTAGGTCTCTCTGTGTGTTCAGAGCTGGTCTCCAGTCTGTGTAGGTCTCTCTGTGTGTTCAGAGCTGGTCTCCAGTCTGTGTAGGTCTCTCTGTGTGTTCAGAGCTGGTCTCCAGTCTGTGTAGGTCTCTCTGTGTGTTCAGAGCTGGTCTCCAGTCTGTGTAGGTCTCTCTGTGTGTTCAGAGCTGGTCTCCAGTCTGTGTAGGTCTCTCTGTGTGTTCAGAGCTGGTCTCCAGTCTTGTTGCTGAGTCCCAGAGCCTGAACCACGTCAACACTTAGTCCGCTCTTCAGTGTCCTCCTCACTGCAACACACAGAAACACCATGTCAAACTAAATGAGAACAATACACACACAGGGAAACACACACACACACACGTTACCACGTCAACGCACCGTCTCAGGGATAAAAAAAACAACCACCACATATCCATTTCATACCTCCCACTGGTCCGGGAGGACCACGATAGACTACTATAGACCAGAGCCCTATTCCCTATATAGTGGTACTACTATAGACCAGGGCCCTATTCCCTATATAGTGGTACTACTATAGACCAGAGCCCTATTCCCTATATAGTGGTACTACTATAGACCAGAGCCCTATTCCCTATATAGTGGTACTACTATAGACCAGAGCCCTATTCCCTATATAGTGGTACTACTATAGACCAGAGCCCTATTCCCTATATAGTGGTACTACTATAGACCAGAGCCCTATTCCCTATATAGTGGTACTACTATAGACCAGAGCCCTATTCCCTATATAGTGGTACTACTATAGACCAGAGCCCTATTCCCTATATAGTGGTACTACTATAGACCAGAGCCCTATTCCCTATATAGTGGTACTACTATAGACCAGAGCCCTATTCCCTATATAGTGGTACTACTATAGACCAGAGCCCTATTCCCTATATAGTGGTACTACTATAGACCAGAGCCCTATTCCCTATATAGTGGTACTACTATAGACCAGAGCCCTATTCCCTATATAGTGGTACTACTATAGACCAGAGCCCTATTCCCTATATAGTGGTACTACTATAGACCAGAGCCCTATTCCCTATATAGTGGTACTACTATAGACCAGAGCCCTATTCCCTATATAGTGGTACTACTATAGACCAGAGCCCTATTCCCTATATAGTGGTACTACTATAGACCAGAGCCCTATTCCCTATATAGTGGTACTACTATAGACCAGAGCCCTATTCCCTATATAGTGGTACTACTATAGACCAGAGCCCTATTCCCTATATAGTGGTACTACTATAGACCAGAGCCCTATTCCCTATATAGTGGTACTACTATAGACCAGAGCCCTATTCCCTATATAGTGGTACTACTATAGACCAGAGCCCTATTCCCTATATAGTGGTACTACTATAGACCAGAGCCCTATTCCCTATATAGTGGTACTACTATAGACCAGAGCCCTATTCCCTATATAGTGGTACTACTATAGACCAGAGCCCTATTCCCTATATAGTGGTACTACTATAGACCAGAGCCCTATTCCCTATATAGTGGTACTACTATAGACCAGAGCCCTATTCCCTATATAGTGGTACTACTATAGACCAGAGCCCTATTCCCTATATAGTGGTACTACTATAGACCAGAGCCCTATTCCCTATATAGTGGTACTACTATAGACCAGAGCCCTATTCCCTATATAGTGGTACTACTATAGACCAGAGCCCTATTCCCTATATAGTGGTACTACTATAGACCAGAGCCCTATTCCCTATATAGTGGTACTACTATAGACCAGAGCCATATTCCCTATATAGTGGCACTACTATAGACCAGAGCCCTATGGCACCCTATTCCCTATATAGTGGTACTACTATAGACCAGAGCCCTATTCCCTATATAGTGGTACTACTATAGACCAGGACTCGATAGGGTGCCATTTTGGATGATGTCACACACCATTTTGTGAAGGTTCTTGTACACGTTACTGAGACGTCAGGATGTCAGTTGAGAACAGAACAGGTATCAGTTATTCATTTCTGGGAGAATGAAAAGCTGGGTATTTACTATATAGTGTCTGATATCTTCAGAGAGGAACTAACAACAGAGATATTATGGGCCCAGGGAGATAACGCTCTGTTGTCCAGATAAACCTCTGTTATGGACACACATCATACTGTGGATGGGACACACAAGGACATAGAGACACAGACAGGGACAAAAGGGCTTAGCCCTTAGTGGCGTCACACATCTAGCCTCGACCCTTGACCCTTTTCAGGTACAGGAGGTGGAATCACAATGAGACCAAGATGGAAGACAGTAGTCACCAAGCCTCATCTAGTAGGACTACAGAGTGGAGGGAAGACAGTAGTCACCAAGCCTCATCTAGTAGGACTACAGAGTGGACGGAAGACAGTAGTCACCAAGCCTCATCTAGTAGGACTACAGAGTGGACTAGAGACTGGACGAAGACAGTAGTCACCAAGCCTCATCTAGTAGGACTACAGAGTGGAGGGAAGACAGTAGTCACCAAGCCTCGTCTAGTAGGACTACAGAGTGGATGGAAGACAGTAGTCACCAAGCCTCGTCTAGTAGGACTACAGAGTGGATGGAAGACAGTAGTCACCAAGCCTCATCTAGTAGGACTACAGATAGATGGAAGACAGTAGTCACCAAGCCTCATCTAGTAGGACTACAGAGTGGAGGGAAGACAGTAGTCACCAAGCCTCGTCTAGTAGGACTACAGAGTGGGAAGACAGTAGTCACCAAGCCTCGTCTAGTAGGACTACAGAGTGGACTACTAAGACAGTAGTCACCAAGCCTCGTCTAGTAGGACTACAGAGTGGACGAAGACAGTAGTCACCAAGCCTCATCTAGTAGGACTACAGAGTGGATGGAAGACAGTAGTCACCAAGCCTATCTAGTAGGACTACAGAGTGGAGGGAAGACAGTAGTCACCAAGCCTCGTCTAGTAGGACTACAGAGTGGAGGGAAGACAGTAGTCACCAAGCCTCGTCTAGTAGGACTACAGAGTGGATGGAAGACAGTAGTCACCAAGCCTCATCTAGACTAGGACTACAGAGTGGATGGAAGACAGTAGTCACCAAGCCTCATCTAGTAGGACTACAGAGTTTGGAAGACAGTAGTCACCAAGCCTCGTCTAGTAGGACTACAGAGTGGAGGGAAGACAGTAGTCACCAAGCCTCGTCTAGTAGGACTACAGAGTGGAGGGAAGACAGTAGTCACCAAGCCTCATCTAGTAGGACTACAGAGTGGAGGGAAGACAGTAGTCACCAAGCCTCATCTAGTAGGACTACAGAGTGGATGGAAGACAGTAGTCACCAAGCCTCGTCTAGTAGGACTACAGAGTGGACCGAAGACAGTAGTCACAAGCCTCGTCTAGTAGGACTACAGAGTGGACGAAGACAGTAGTCACCAAGCCTCATCTAGTAGGACTACAGAGTGATGGAACTACAGTTAGTGGACTACAGAGTGGACTACAGAGTGGACTACAGAGTGGACGAAGACAGTAGTCACTAAGCCCCATCTAGTAGGACTACAGAGTGGATGGAAGACAGTAGTCACCAAGCCTCATCTAGTAGGACTACAGAGTGGACTACAGAGTGGACTACAGAGTGGACTACAGAGTGGATGGAAGACAGTAGTCACCAAGCCTCGTCTAGTAGGACTACAGAGTGGACGGAAGACAGTAGTCACCAAGCCTCATCTAGTAGGACTACAGAGTGGATGGAAGACAGTAGTCACCAAGCCTCGTCTAGTAGGACTACAGAGTGGATGGAAGACAGTAGTCACCAAGCCTCGTCTAGTAGGACTACAGAGTGGACTACAGAGTGGATGGAAGACAGTAGTCACCAAGCCTCATCTAGTAGGACTACAGAGTGGATGGAAGACAGTAGTCACCAAGCCTCATCTAGTAGGACTACAGAGTGGAGGGAAGACAGTAGTCACCAAGCCTCATCTAGTAGGACTACAGAGTGGATGGAAGACAGTAGTCACCAAGCCTCATCTAGTAGGACTACAGAGTGGACTACAGACTGGGAAGACAGTAGTCACCAAGCCTCATCTAGTCTAGTAGGACTACAGAGTGGAGGGAAGACAGTAGTCACCAAGCCTCATCTAGTAGGACTACAGAGTGGAGGGAAGACAGTAGTCACCAAGCCTCGTCTAGTAGGACTACAGAGTGGAGGGAAGACAGTAGTCACCAAGCCTCGTCTAGTAGGACTACAGAGTGGAGGGAAGACAGTAGTCACCAAGCCTCATCTAGTAGGACTACAGAGTGGATGGGAAGACAGTAGGACTACAGAGTGGAGAGGGACAGTAGTCACAAGTCTAGTAGGACTACAGAGTGGACGAAGACAGTAGTCACCAAGCCTCATCTAGTAGGACTACAGAGTGGATGGAAGACAGTAGTCACCAAGCCTCATCTAGTAGGACTCAGAGTAGGACTACAGAGTCACCAAGCCTACAGAGTAGGACTACAGAGTGGAGTGGGAAGACAGTAGTCACCAAGCCTCGTCTAGTAGGACTACAGAGTGGACAGGAAGACAGTAGTCACCAAGCCTCGTCTAGTAGGACTACAGAGTGGATGGAAGACAGTAGTCACCAAGCCTCATCTAGTAGGACTACAGAGTGGACGGAAGACAGTAGTCACCAAGCCTCGTCTAGTAGGACTACAGAGTGGACGGAAGACAGTAGTCACCAAGCCTCGTCTAGTAGGACTACAGAGTGGATGGAAGACAGTAGTCACCAAGCCTCGTCTAGTAGGACTACAGAGTGGACGGAAGACAGTAGTCACCAAGCCTCGTCTAGTAGGACTACAGAGTGGAGGGAAGACAGTAGTCACCAAGCCTCGTCTAGTAGGACTACAGAGTGGACGAAGACAGTAGTCACCAAGCCTCGTCTAGTAGGACTACAGAGTGGATGGAAGACAGTAGTCACCAAGCCTCGTCTAGTAGGACTACAGAGTGGACTACAGAGTGGGAAGACAGTAGTCACCAAGCCTCATCTAGTAGGACTACAGAGTGGACGGAAGACAGTAGTCACCAAGCCTCATCTAGTAGGACTACAGAGTGAAGACAGTAGTCACCAAGCCTCATCTAGTAGGACTACAGAGTGGACTACAGAGGGAAGACAGTAGTCACCAAGCCTCGTCTAGTAGGACTACAGAGTGGAGGGAAGACAGTAGTCACCAAGCCTCATCTAGTAGGACTACAGAGTGGACTACAGAGGAAGACAGTAGTCACCAAGCCTCATCTAGTAGGACTACAGAGTGGAGGGAAGACAGTAGTCACCAAGCCTCATCTAGTAGGACTACAGAGTGGACTACAGAGTGGATGGAAGACAGTAGTCACCAAGCCTCGTCTAGTAGGACTACAGAGTGGACTACAGAGTGGACGAAGACAGTAGTCACCAATCCTCATCTAGTAGGACTACAGAGTGGACGAAGACAGTAGTCACCAAGCCTCATCTAGTAGGACTACAGAGTGGACTACAGAGTGGACGAAGACAGTAGTCACCAAGCCTCGTCTAGTAGGACTACAGAGTGGACGGAAGACAGTAGTCACCAAGCCTCATCTAGTAGGACTACAGAGTGGACTAGAGACTGGACGAAGACAGTAGTCACCAAGCCTCATCTAGTAGGACTACAGAGTGGACTACAGAGTGGACGAAGACCGTAGTCACCAAGCCTCGTCTAGTAGGACTACAGAGTGGACGAAGACAGTAGTCACCAAGCCTCGTCTAGTAGGACTACAGAGTGGACGAAGACAGTAGTCACCAAGCCTCTAGTCTAGTAGGACTACAGAGTGGATGGAAGACAGTAGTCACCAAGCCTCATCTAGTAGGACTACAGAGTGGATGGAAGACAGTAGTCACCAAGCCTCGTCTAGTAGGACTACAGAGTGGACGAAGACAGTAGTCACCAAGCCTCGTCTAGTAGGACTACAGAGTGGACTACAGAGTGGATGGAAGACAGTAGTCACCAAGCCTCGTCTAGTAGGACTACAGAGTGGATGTGAAGACAGTAGTCACCAAGCCTCGTCTAGTAGACTACAGAGTGGACTACAGACAGAGTACAGAGTGGAAGACAGTAGTCACCAAGCCTCATCTAGTAGGACTACAGAGTGGACGGAAGACAGTAGTCACCAAGCCCGTCTAGTAGGACTACAGAGTGGACGAAGACAGTAGTCACCAAGCCTCATCTAGTAGGACTACAGAGTGGACTACAGAGTGGACGAAGACAGTAGTCACCAAGCCTCGTCTAGTAGGACTACAGAGTGGACTACAGAATGGACTACAGAGTGGATGAAGACAGTAGTCACCAAGCCTCATCTAGTAGGACTACAGAGTGGATGAAGACAGTAGTCACCAAGCCCCGTCTAGTAGGACTACAGAGTGGATGAAGACAGTAGTCACCAAGCCTCATCTAGTAGGACTACAGAGTGGACGAAGACAGTAGTCACCAAGCCTCATCTAGTAGGACTACAGAGTGGACGAAGACAGTAGTCACCAAGCCCTCTAGTAGGACTAGTAGGACTACAGAGTAGGACTACAGACGAAGACAGTAGTCACCAAGCCTCATCTAGTAGGACTACAGAGTGGACTACAGAGTGGATGGAAGACAGTAGTCACCAAGCCCCGTCTAGTAGGACTACAGAGTGGACAGAAGACAGTAGTCACCAAGCCTCATCTAGTAGGACTACAGAGTAGACGAAGACAGTAGTCACCAAGCGTCATCTAGTAGGACTACAGAGTGGATGGAAGACAGTAGTCACCAAGCCTCATCTAGTAGGACTACAGAGTGGACGAAGACCGTAGTCACCAAGCCTCGTCTAGTAGGACTACAGAGTGGACGAAGACAGTAGTCACCAAGCCTCATCTAGTAGGACTACAGAGTGGACGAAGACAGTAGTCACCAAGCCTCGTCTGGTAGGACTACAGAGTGGGAAGACAGTAGTCACCAAGCCTCATCTAGTAGGACTACAGAGTGGATGGAAGACAGTAGTCACCAAGCCTCATCTAGTAGGACTACAGAGTGGACGAAGACAGTAGTCACCAAGCCTCGTCTAGTAGGACTACAGAGTGGAGGGAAGACAGTAGTCACCAAGCCTCGTCTAGTAGGACTACAGAGTGGATGGAAGACAGTAGTCACCAAGCCTCGTCTAGTAGGACTACAGAGTGGACGAAGACAGTAGTCACCAAGCCTCGTCTAGTAGGACTACAGAGTGGATGGAAGACAGTAGTCACCAAGCCTCGTCTGGTAGGACTACAGAGTGGATGAAGACAGTAGTCACCAAGCCTCATCTAGTAGGACTACAGAGTGGACGAAGACAGTAGTCACCAAGCCTCGTCTAGTAGGACTACAGAGTGGACGAAGACAGTAGTCACCAAGCCTCATCTAGTAGGACTACAGAGTGGACGAAGACAGTAGTCACCAAGCCTCATCTAGTAGGACTACAGAGTGGACGAAGACAGTAGTCACCAAGCCTCATCTAGTAGGACTACAGAGTGGACGAAGACAGTAGTCACCAAGCCTCATCTAGTAGGACTACAGAGTGGACGGAAGACAGTAGTCACCAAGCCTCATCTAGTAGGACTACAGAGTGGATGGAAGACAGTAGTCACCAAGCCTCATCTAGTAGGACTACAGTGGACGAAGACAGTAGTCACCAAGCCTCATCTAGTAGGACTACAGAGTGGATGGAAGACAGTAGTCACCAAGCCTCATCTAGTAGGACTACAGAGTGGACGAAGACAGTAGTCACCAAGCCTCATCTAGTAGGACTACAGAGTGGGAGTGGAAGACAGTAGTCACCAAGCCTCATCTAGTAGGACTACAGAGTGGATGGAAGACAGTAGTCACCAAGCCTCATCTAGTAGGACTACAGAGTGGACTACAGAGTCACCAAGTGGACTAGTGGACTACAGAGTGGACTACAGAGTGGACTACAGAGTGGACTACAGACAGGACTATCAGAGGACTACAGAGTGGATGGAAGACAGTAGTCACCAAGCCTCATCTAGTAGGACTACAGAGTGGACTACAGAGTAGACTACAGTAGTGGACTACAGAGTGGATGGAAGACAGTAGTCACCAAGCCTCGTCTAGTAGGACTACAGAGTGGATGTCTCTTGTTCCAGCCAAACACTACTGTAACTGGTATCGACCAGATTGAAGACCTTGATTAGTTGACATATTGTATTATTGACTGTATGTTTGTTTATTCCATGTGTAACTCTGTGTTGTTGTTTGTGTCACACTGCTTTGCTTTATCTTGGTCTGGGTCACAGTTGTAAATGAGAACTTGTTCTCAACTAGCCTACCTGGTTAAATAAAAGGTGAAATAAAAAAATATATATTTTTAAATTAGGTGCTGGGCTTGAACAAAAGCCTGCACACCTACAAGGCTAGTGATGAACAGTGGGAGCTGTATGAAATGGTAGTACAGCAGCCTCTCGACATTCAGAGCGGATCACTTGGGAAATAACAGGTGAAGAAACAGAGAGAGTTTAGTTTAGTTGAAGGGATCAATTCAACAACTGGCTCTGGTCTACTTAAAGGCCCCTCCTCTCCATGTTGTAGTACTCACACGACTTCCTGTTGAGGCGGGAGCGTTTGCGTGTCTTGGGGCTGGACGGCCTCTCTGAGGGGCTCCTGGTAACAGACTTGACTAGCCGATCCATGATCTCATCCGTAGCATCATCCTGGGAGCTAGCACTGTCCTCTTTGGCTACAGACATCTGGGATGGACTAACTGGGCCTAGACCTGGGGAAGGAATCAAATCAAACTTTATTTAAAATGGGGATGAAATCAAATCAAACTTTATTTAAAATGGGGATGAAATCAAATCAAACTTTATTTAAAATGGGGATGAAATCAAATCAAACTTTATTTAAAATGGGGATGAAATCAAATCAAACTTTATTTAAAATGGGAGATGAAATCAAATCAAACTTTATTTAAAATGGAGATGGAATCAAATCAAACTTTATTTAAAATGGGGATGAAATCAAATCAAACTTTATTTAAAAATGGGGAAGGAATTCAAATCAAACTTTATTTAAAATGGAGATGCATTAGAAGAGGAGGAAACAAACATAACATTTTATTGGTCGTATTTAACAGATGTATTGGTGTCCTATAAATATATTTAACAGATGTATTGGTGTCCTATAAATATATTTAACAGATGTATTGGTGTCCTATAAATATATTTAACAGATGTATTGGTGTCCTATAAATATATTTAACAGATGTATTGGTGTCCTATAAATATATTTAACAGATGTATTGGTGTCCTATAAATATATTTAACAGATGTATTGGTGTCCTATAAATATATTTAACAGATGTATTGGTGTCCTATAAATATATTTAACAGATGTATTGGTGTCCTATAAATATATTTAACAGATGTGTCCTATAAATATATTTAACAGATGTATTGTCCTATAAATATATTTAACAGATGTATTGGTGTCCTATAAATATATTTAACAGATGTATTATAAATATATTTAACAGATGTATTGGTGTCCTATAAATATATTTAACAGATGTATTGGTGTCCTATAAATATATTTAACAGATGTATTGGTGTCCTATAAATATATTTAACAGATGTATTGGTGTCCTATAAATATATTTAACAGATGTATTGGTGTCCTATAAATATATTTAACAGATGTATTGGTGTCCTATAAATATATTTAACAGAAATATATTTAACATGATAAATATATTTAACAGATGGTGTCCTATAAATATATTTAACAGATGTATTGGTGTCCTATAAATATATTTAACAGATGTATTGGTGTCCTATAAATATATTTAACAGATGTATTGGTGTCCTATAAATATATTTAACAGATGTATTGGTGTCCTATAAATATATTTAACAGATGTATTGGTGTCCTATAAATATATTTAACAGATGTATTGGTGTCCTATAAATATATTTAACAGATGTATTGGTGTCCTATAAATATATTTAACAGATGTATTGGTGTCCTATAAATATATTTAACAGATGTATTGGTGTCCTATAAATATATTTAACAGATGTATTGGTGTCCTATAAATATATTTAACAGATGTATTGGTGTCCTATAAATATATTTAACAGATGTATTGGTGTCCTATAAATATATTTAACAGATGTATTGGTGTCCTATAAATATATTTAACAGATGTATTGGTGTCCTATAAATATATTTAACAGATGTATTGGTGTCCTATAAATATATTTAACAGATGTATTGGTGTCCTATAAATATATTTAACAGATGTATTGGTGTCCTATAAATATATTTAACAGATGTATATAAATATATTTAACAGTCCTATGTCCTATAAATATATTTAACAGATGTATTGGTGTCCTATAAATATATTTAACAGATGTATTGGTGTCTTATAAATATATTTAAAATATATTTAACAGATAAATATATTTAACAGGTGTCCTATAAATATATTTAACAGATGTATTATTGGTGTCCTATAAATATATTTAACAGATGTATTGGTGTCCTATAAATATATTTAACAGATGTATTGGTGTCCTATAAATATATTTAACAGATGTATTGGTGTCCTATAAATATATTTAACAGATGTATTGGTGTCCTATAAATATATTTAACAGATGTATTGGTGTCCTATAAATATATTTAACAGATGTATTGGTGTCCTATAAATATATTTAACAGATGTATTGGTGTCCTATAAATATATTTAACAGATATTGGTGTCCTATAAATATATTTAACAGATGTATTGGTGTCCTATAAATATATTTAACAGATGTATTGGTGTCCTATAAATATATTTAACAGATGTATTGGTGTCCTATAAATATATTTAACAGATGTATTGGTGTCCTATAAATATATTTAACAGATGTATTGGTGTCCTATAAATATATTTAACAGATGTATTGGTGTCCTATAAATATATTTAACAGATGTATTGGTGTCCTATAAATATATTTAACAGATGTATTGGTGTCCTATAAATATATTTAACAGATGTATTGGTGTCCTATAAATATATTTAACAGATGTATTGGTGTCCTATAAATTTAATATTTGGTGTCCTATACAGATGTATTGGTGTCCTATAAATATATTTAACAGATGTATTGGTGTCCTATAAATATATTTAACAGATGTATTGGTGTCCTATAAATATATTTAACAGATGTATTGGTGTCCTATAAATATATTTAACAGATGTATTGGTGTCCTATAAATATATTTAACAGATGTATTGGTGTCCTATAAATATATTTAACAGATGTATTGGTGTCCTATAAATATATTTAACAGATGTATTGGTGTCCTATAAATATATTTAACAGATGTCCTATAAATATATTTAACAGATGTCCTATAAATATATTTAACAGATGTATTGGTGTCCTATAAATATATTTAACAGATGTATTGGTGTCCTATAAATATATTTAACAGATGTATTGGTGTCCTATAAATATATTTAACAGATGTATTGGTGTCCTATAAATATATTTAACAGATGTATTGGTATAAATATATTTAACAGATAAATAAATATATTTAACAGATGTATTGGTGTCCTATAAATATATTTAACAGATGTATTGGTGTCCTATAAATATATTTAACAGATGTATTGGTGTCCTATAAATATATTTAACAGATGTATTGGTGTCCTATAAATATATTTAACAGATCCTATAAATATATTTAACAGATGTATTGGTGTCCTATAAATATATTTAACAGATGTATTGGTGTCCTATAAATATATTTAACAGATGTATATAAATATATTTCAGATATAAATATATTTAACAGATGTATTATTGTCCTATAAATATATTTAACAGATGTATTGGTGTATAAATATATTTAACAGATGTATTGGTGTCCTATAAATATATTTAACAGATGTATTGGTGTAACAGATGTATTATAAATATATTTAACAGATGTATTGGTGTCCTATAAATATATTTAACAGATGTATTGATGTATATAAATATATTTAACAGATATTGGTGTCCTATAAATATATTTAACAGATGTATTGGTCATATAAATATATTTGTATTTATAAATATACAGTGCAGTAATATCTAACTAATTGCTTGTGTTCCTGGCTCCAACAGTGCAGTAATATCTAACTAATTGCTTGTGTTCCTGGCTCCAACAGTGCAGTAATATCTAACTAATTGCTTGTGTTCCTGGCTCCAACAGTACAGTGCTTGTGTTCCTGGCTCCAACAATATCTAACTAATTGCTTGTGTTCCTGGCTCAAACAGTACAGTAATATCTAACTAATTGCTTGTGTTCCTGGCTCCAACAGTGCAGTAATATCTAACTAATTGCTTGTGTTCCTGGCTCCAACAGTACAGTAATATCTAACTAATTGCTTGTGTTCCTGGCTCCAACAGTGCAGTAATATCTAACTAATTGCTTGTGTTCCTGGCTCCAACAGTGCAGTAATATCTAACTAATTGCTTGTGTTCCTGGCTCCAACAGTACAGTAATATCTAACTAATTGCTTGTGTTCCTGGCTCCAACAGTACAGTAATATCTAACTAATTGCTTGTGTTCCTGGCTCCAACAGTGCAGTAATATCTAACTAATTGCTTGTGTTCCTGGCTCCAACAGTGCAGTAATATCTAACTAATTGCTTGTGTTCCTGGCTCAAACAGTGCAGTAATATCTAATAATGCACAACAATACACACATCTAAAAGTAAAATAATGTATAAATATTATATATATATGTATGTGTGTGTGTGTGTATGTGTGTGTGTGTGTGTGTGTGTGTGTGTGTGTGTGTGTGTGTGTGTGTGTGTGTATGGATATGTGATGGGATGTACTGTATAGTCATTATGAACAGTATGTGGATAGTATATATAGTATATCTGTAGAATTGAATAGTATGTCTTGTCGTGGCCAAATGTTGAGAATGACACAAATATTAATTTTCACAAAGTCTGCTTGCCTCAGTTTGTATGATGGCAATCTGCATATACTCCAGAATGTTATGAATAGTGATTAGGCAGGGCTGAAATGCAGTGGAAATGTTTTTTGGGGGATTCAGTTTATTTGCATGGCAAAGAGGGACTTTGCAATTAATTGCTGACATCATGTCAGTGATTCTCTCGTTAACACGGGTGTGAGTGTTGATGAGGACAAGGCTGGAGATCACTCTGTCATGCTGATTGAGTTTGAATAACAGACTGGAAGCGTCAAAAGGAGAGTGGTGCTTGGAATCATTGTTCTTCCTCTGTCAACCATGGTTACCTGCAAGGAAACACGTGCCGTCATCATTGCTTTGCACAAAAAGGGCTTCACAGGCAAGAATATTGCTGCCAGTAAGATTGCACCGAAATCAACCATTTATCGAATCATCAAGAACTTCAAGGAGAGCGGTTCAGTTGTTGTGAAGAAGGCTTCAGGGCGCCTAAGAAAGTCCAGCAAGCGCCAGGACCGTCTCGTAAAGTTGATTCAGCTGCGAGATCGGGGCACCACCAGTACAGAGTTTGCTCAGGAATGGCAGCAGGCAGGTGTGAGTTCATCTGCACACACAGTGAGGCAAAGACTTTTGGAGGATGGCCTGGTGTCAAGAAGGGCAGCAAAGAAGCCACTTCTCTCCAGGAAAAACATCAGGGACAGACTGATATTCTGCAAAAGGTACAGGGATTGGACTGCTGAGGACTGGGGTAAAGTCATTTTCTCTGATGAATCCCCTTTCCGATTGTTTGGGGCATCCGGAATAAAGCTTGTCCGGAGAAGACAAGGTGAGCGCTACCATCAGTCCTGTGTCATGCCAACAGTAAAGCATCCTGAGACCATTCATGTGTGGGGTTGCTTCTCAGCCAAGGGAGTGGGCTCACTCACAATGTTGCCTAAAAACACAGCCATGAATAAAAATGATAAACTTGGATTAGCTAACACAACGTGCCATTGGAACACAGGAGTGATGGTTGCTGATAATGGGCCTCTGTACACCTATGTAGATATTCCATAAAAAATCACCCGTTTCCAGCTACAATAGTCATTTACAACATTAACAATGTCTACACTGTATTTCTGATCAATTTTAATAGACACATTTTTTTGCTTTTCTTTGATAAACAAGGACATTTCTAAGTGACCCCAAACTTTTGAACGGTAGTGTGTGTGTGTGTGTGTATTTAGTTCCCTCCAGAGACTGATAGTGTGTGTGTGTGTGTGTGTGTATTTAGTTTACTCCAGATTTATTCCTCTTCATAATGCTTGAAATACCAACCCATTCCAGAGTGAGCACCATGTTAGCAGACAGAGGACCTGCTGGGTGTGTATTGGTGTGTCTGCATCCCTGTGTGTCTTACTGCGGTAGCCCCGGTTGCGGCGCAGGTTCCCTGGTGGTCGGTACCGCTGGAGGTGTTCAGCATGTTCTTCATGTTGTCATGCTCCTCCTGGGCTGGATCTGGATCTGGATATGTAGGCCTGGAGACAAGGGAGGGGCTGTCCTGGGACTGGGGAGACACCACCCCCGAGAACTTCTCTGTCTGAGTGGGGAGAGAGAGAGGGGGGGGGAGAAGAGGAGGAATGGAGAAAGTGAGAGGAACGGAGAGAGAGAGAGAGAGAGAG
>NW_024609695.1:177500-220000 GCF_018296145.1 Oncorhynchus tshawytscha
CAGCCCTGGTCAACAGTAGTGCCCTATACAGCCCTATGGGCCCTGGTCAACAGTAGTGCCCTATACAGCCCTATGGGCTCTGGTCAACAGTAGTGCCCTATACAGCCCTATGGGCCCTGGTCAACAGTAGTGCCCTGTACAGCCCTATGGGCCCTGGTCAACAGTAGTGCCCTATACAGCCCTGGTCAACAGTAGTGCCCTATACAGCCCTGGTCAACAGTAGTGCCCTATACAGCCCTATGGGCCCTGGTCAACAGTAGTGCCCTATACAGCCCTATGGGCCCTGGTCAACAGTAGTGCCCTATACAGCCCTATGGGCCCTGGTCAACAGTAGTGCCCTATACAGCCCTATGGGCCCTGGTCAACAGTAGTGCCCTATACAGCCCTATGGGCCCTGGTCAACAGTAGTGCCCTATACAGCCCTATGGGCCCTGGTCAACAGTAGTGCCCTATACAGCCCTATGGGCCCTGGTCAACAGTAGTGCCCTATACAGCCCTATGGGCCCTGGTCAACAGTAGTGCCCTATACAGCCCTATGGGCCCTGGTCAACAGTAGTGCCCTATACAGCCCTATGGGCCCTGGTCAACAGTAGTGCCCTATACAGCCCTATGGGCCCTGGTCAACAGTAGTGCCCTATACAGCCCTATGGGCCCTGGTCAACAGTAGTGCCCTATACAGCCCTATGGGCCCTGGTCAACAGTAGTGCCCTATACAGCCCTATGGGCCCTGGTCAACAGTAGTGCCCTATACAGCCCTATGGGCCCTGGTCAACAGTAGTGCCCTATACAGCCCTATGGGCCCTGGTCAACAGTAGTGCCCTATACAGCCCTATGGGCCCTGGTCAACAGTAGTGCCCTATACAGCCCTATGGGCCCTGGTCAACAGTAGTGCCCTGTACAGCCCTATGGGCCCTGGTCAACAGTAGTGCCCTATACAGCCCTATGGGCCCTGGTCAACAGTAGTGCCCTATACAGCCCTATGGGCCCTGGTCAACAGTAGTGCCCTATACAGCCCTATGGGCCCTGGTCAACAGTAGTGCCCTATACAGCCCTATGGGCCCTGGTCAACAGTAGTGCCCTATACAGCCCTATGGGCCCTGGTCAACAGTAGTGCCCTATACAGCCCTATGGGCCCTGGTCAACAGTAGTGCCCTATACAGCCCTATGGGCCCTGGTCAACAGTAGTGCCCTATACAGCCCTATGGGCCCTGGTCAACAGTAGTGCCCTGTACAGCCCTATGGGCCCTGGTCAACAGTAGTGCCCTGTACAGCCCTATGGGCCCTGGTCAACAGTAGTGCCCTGTACAGCCCTATGGGCCCTGGTCAACAGTAGTGCCCTGTACAGCCCTATGGGCCCTGGTCAACAGTAGTGCCCTATACAGCCCTATGGGCCCTGGTCAACAGTAGTGCCCTGTACAGCCCTATGGGCCCTGGTCAACAGTAGTGCCCTGTACAGCCCTATGGGCCCTGGTCAACAGTAGTGCCCTGTACAGCCCTATGGGCCCTGGTCAACAGTAGTGCCCTATACAGCCCTATGGGCCCTGGTCAACAGTAGTGCCCTGTACAGCCCTATGGGCCCTGGTCAACAGTAGTGCCCTGTACAGCCCTATGGGCCCTGGTCAACAGTAGTGCCCTATACAGCCCTATGGGCCCTGGTCAACAGTAGTGCCCTATACAGGAAACAGGGTCTCTATTTGGGACATAGACAAGAAGAACACACTTACACTGGTACTGTTGAGGAAGTTTCCAATGGCCAAAAGCGTTGCTAGGATGCGCTTAAAGGTTTTGTTTTTGGCGAGCTGCTCCATGCCTAGTTTCAGGTCGAAGAGAGGCTCAGCTATCTCCTGTACAGAGATGATGAGAGGAACAACATTCAGGGAGGAAGAGAGGCTCAGCTATCTCCTGTACAGAGATGATGAGAGGAACAACATTCAGGGAGGAAGAGAGGCTCAGCTATCTCCTGTACAGAGACGAAGAGAGGCTCAGCTATCTCCTGTACAGAGACGAAGACAGGCTCAGCTATCTCCTGTACAGAGACGAAGACAGGCTCAGCTATCTCGTACAGAGACGAAGACAGGCTCAGCTATCTCCTGTACAGAGACGAAGACAGGCTCAGCTATCTCCTGTACAGAGACGAAGACAGGCTCAGCTATCTCCTGTACAGAGACGAAGACAGGCTCAGCTATCTCCTGTACAGAGACGAAGACAGGCTCAGCTATCTCCTGTACAGAGACGAAGACAGGCTCAGCTATCTCCTGTACAGAGACGAAGAGAGGAACAACATTCAGGAGGAAACAAACTGCATCAAACAGGCTAAAACAGGCAGTCAGTGAGGAGTCACAGGCCACTGCAGAGACTGAGCACTGTGTGTGTGTGTGTGTGTGTGTGTGTGTGTGTCAGAACAGAATCTGCTGATCCTGGGCAGAACGTTCATATTCTCTCTCCTCATCCCACGAGGACAATATTCAGCTGTTGTTGAGCTGCCTGTCTGACACACTGACTAACGCTGTTCTCCTGGGGAGGTGTTGGATACTCGTGGTTCCTACAGCACATGATGACAGGATGACAGGAAGAGCGTGAAGATGATGTACAGCTGGTCCTAGATCAGTTTCTGCATGAGGACTATTCCATAATGAGACTAGCAGAACACTAGCCTGGTCCTAGATCAGTTTCTGCAGGAGAACTATTCCATAATGAGACTAGCAGAACATTAGCCTGGTCCTAGATCAGTTTCTGCAGGAGAACTATTCCATAATGAGACTAGCAGAACACTAGCCTGGTCCTAGATCAGTTTCTGCAGGAGAACTATTCCATAATGAGACTAGCAGAACACTAGCCTGGTCCTAGATCAGTTTCTGCAGGAGAACTATTCCATAATGAGACTAGCAGAACACTAGCCTGGTCCTAGATCAGTTTCTGCAGGAGAACTATTCCATAATGAGACTAGCAGAACATTAGCCTGGTCCTAGATCAGTTTCTGCAGGAGAACTATTCCATAATGAGACTAGCAGAACACTAGCCTGGTCCTAGATCAGTTTCTGCAGGAGGCACGAGGACTATTCCATAATGAGACTAGCAGAACACTAGCCTGGTCCCAGATCAGTTTCTGCAGGAGAACTATTCCATAATGAGACTAGCAGAACACTAGCCTGGTCCTAGATCAGTTTCTGCAGGAGAACTATTCCATAATGAGACTAGCAGAACACTAGCCTGGTCCTAGATCAGTTTCTGCAGGAGAACTATTCCATAATGAGACTAGCAGAACATTAGCCTGGTCCTAGATCAGTTTCTGCATGAGGACTATTCCATAATGAGACTAGCAGAACACTAGCCTGGTCCTAGATCAGTTTCTGCAGGAGAACTATTCCATAATGAGACTAGCAGAACACTAGCCTGGTCCTAGATCAGTTTCTGCAGGAGAACTATTCCATAATGAGACTAGCAGAACACTAGCCTGGTCCTAGATCGGTTTCTGCAGGAGGCACGAGGACTATTCCATAATGAGAGCAGAACACTAGCCTGGTCCTAGATCAGTTTCTGCATGAGGACTATTCCATCATGAGACTAGCAGAACACTAGCCTGGTCCTAGATCAGTTTCTGCAGGAGGAACGAGGACTATTCCATAATGAGAGCAGAACACTAGCCTGGTCCTAGATCAGTTTCTGCAGGAGGAACGAGGACTATTCCATAATGAGAGCAGAACACTAGCCTGGACCCAGATCAGTTTCTGCAGGAGGCACGAGGACTATTCCATAATGAGAGCAGAACACTAGCCTGGTCCCAGATCAGTTTCTGCAGGATAACTATTCCATAATGAGACTAGCAGAACACTAGCCTGGTCCTAGATCAGTTTCTGCATGAGGACTATTCCATAATGAGACTAGCAGAACACTAGCCTGGTCCTAGATCAGTTTCTGCATGAGGACTATTCCATAATGAGAGCAGAACACTAGCCTGGTCCCAGATCAGTTTCTGCAGGAGAACTATTCCATAATGAGAGCAGAACACTAGCCTGGTCCTAGATCAGTTTCTGAATGAGTTTCCCCCCGATCCTACCTTCTCCAGGGTTTCATAGTTGAGTTTGAAGGCCCAGAGCTGTAGTCGGGCGCTGAGGCCACTGATGGAGGACAGGGTGAGAAGGAACTGTTCTGCTGAGCCCAGGGGGACGTCCGGGTTGGCCAGCTGAGCCTCCTGGATCTTCTGTTTCTCCTCCTCCGAAGGAGTCATCGTCAGGATTTTCTACAAGACAACAGATGACTGGAGTTAGAGGAGGAGGCATGATGTTTTTAGAGGGAGAAGAGAGAGAGAGGGCGATGACTGGAACAGAGGACTGCAGGCATGATGTTTTTAGAGGGAGAAGAGAGAGAGAGGGCGATGACTGGAACAGAGGACTGCAGGCATGATGTTTTTAGAGGGAGAAGAGAGAGAGGGCGATGACTGGAACAGAGGACTGCAGGCATGGATTTGTACCACAGTGAAAGGAAAATCAGAGGACTAAGAAAGTGTGAGTAGTAGACATGTTGTTAAAACACAAAAGGTGCTAACAGAGATGTTTAGGTATACATCGTTGACAGTAAACATTCATTCAACCACACTAGAGAAATAGTGTACTTCTCCTGAACCCTTCGCAGGTCACTGATGTTCAATGTCAGAGTGCACTGGTCCTGGTGTAAACAGCACCCACAGATCCTATTCAACAGTGATTCTAAATGGTAACAGCGCCACCCGGTGGTAGAAAGACAGTATCACCTCGATGCCCTCCTTGTTGATGGCAAACTCGTCAAAGTTGAGGATGGCGGTCTTGATGACGTGGACAGCTGGTAGTACGGTCATGCCGATGTTGATGCTGTTACTCCTCTTAGAGTCCAACACCAGAATCTCTGCTTTCTTCACTTCTGATCCTTTCTGCAGGGACAAACATAGAAAAGATTCAAGTCGCCAGTCAAGTCGCCAGTCAAGTCGCCGGTCAAGTCGCCGGTCAAGTCGCCGGTCAAGTCGCCAGTCAAGTCGCCGGTCAAGTCGCCGGTCAAGTCTCCAGTCAAGTCGCCAGTCAAGTCGCCAGTCAAGTCGCCAGTCAAGTCGCCGGTCAAGTCGCCGGTCAAGTCGCCAGTCAAGTTGCCAGTCAAGTCGCCAGTCAAGTCGCCAGTCAAGTCGCCGGTCAAGTCGCCAGTCAAGTCGCCAGTCAAGTCGCCAGTCAAGTCGCCAGTCAAGTCGCCAGTCAAGTCGCCAGTCAAGTCGCCAGTCAAGTCGCCAGTCAAGTCGCCGGTCAAGTCGCCAGTCAAGTCGCCAGTCAAGTCGCCAGTCAAGTCACCAACAGAGATAACAGTTAATATCGATTTTACTTCATTCCTGGTTTGAAATACTTGAGACGGCTTAACATGGTTTACACAGACAGTCCAATCCAGATCTTTTGCCAATTATCTGATGTTTTCCTTCATGTGTAAACAGCAACAAAAACACATGGAATCTGATCTTTTGGTTTCCGAGCTGATGTAATGCCTCACCTTCAGAGCCACGGGTAGCTCCTTGGCCTTGGACTCAAACAGGTGTTCCAGCTTGGCCGTATCCACGGTGACCTTATCCAGCGACGCCCACACCGTCCCGCGTCCGAATTTACACTTCCTGGGACTGTCTGACTGTTTGAGTTCCTTCCAGAACAACTTGACCGTCTTCCTCTTCTTGGCAAAGGCCGGGTCTGGAGTCTGGGAGGAGGAGGAGGAGGAAGGGGGAGCTCCAGGAGGAGGAGGAGGAGGAGGAGGAGGAGCTCCAGGAGGAGGTGGTGGAGGAGGGGAGCAGAGACCTCCACCCAGTGGGGGAGGCGGTGGAGGAGGGATACTCATAAACGGAGCCCCAGGGGGAGGAGGAGGAGGAGCGGAGGCTAGTCCAGGAATAGGTGGAGGAGGAGGTGGGATGCCACCACCACCACCGGGCCGACCAACACCCACGTCGAAGACGTCCACGTCCAGAACATCTATATCCTCCTCCTCCATGAGGTCGGAGAAGTCCAGGTCTTTAATCTTCAGGGCTTTGGAGCTGGGTTGGAGTTGGTCCCAGGCGTCCGTCTGTCTGTCCCTGGCCAGTGGGGTCATCTGGGTTTTCTCCAGGTTTCGGGAGTGGGTCTCTGCGTCGATGCTGTACTGTGGCCGGAGACGCCTGTGCTGCTGCTCCTCTGCCAGCCTGGCCCGCGCCGCCTGGGCACTGCCACCCAGACCCTGCAGCTCTGCCCTCCTGGAACTGCTGTCCTCGCTGGGTAGAGGCTGGGCCTGCTGGGCCTGGGGGAACGGATCAGTAATGCATTTCAATTCAAATAAACACAATGCTGTTTTTTAATCCCCCGATATAGATCAGTCAGCATGTGTTCATCTCTAACTCTGCTATAGATCAGTCAGCATGTGTTCATCTCTAACTCTGCTATAGATCAGTCAGCATGTGTTCATCTCTAACTCTGCTATAGATCAGTCAGCATGTGTTCATCTCTAACTCTGCTATAGATCAGTCAGCATGTGTTCATCTCTAACTCTGCTATAGATCAGTCAGCATGTGTTCATCTCTAACTCTACTATAGATCAGTCAGCATGTGTTCATCTATAACTCTGCTATAGATCAGTCAGCATGTGTTCATCTCTAACTCTACTATAGATCAGTCAGCATGTGTTCATCTCTAACTCTGCTATAGATCAGTCAGCATGTGTTCATCTCTAACTCTGCTATAGATCAGTCAGCATGTGTTCATCTCTAACTCTGCTATAGATCAGTCAGCATGTGTTCATCTCTAACTGCTATAGATCAGTCAGCATGTGTTCATCTCTAACTCTGCTATAGATCAGTCAGCATGTGTTCATCTCTAACTCTGATATAGATCAGTCAGCATGTGTTCATCTCTAACTCTGCTATAGATCAGTCTGCATGTGTTCATCTCTAACTCTACTATAGATCAGTCAGCATGTGTATAGCTGTGTAACTCTGCTATAGATCAGTCAGCATGTGTTCATCTCTAACTCTGCTATAGATCAGTCAGCATGTGTTCATCTCTAACTCTGCTATAGATCAGTCAGCATGTGTTCATCTCTAACTCTGCTATAGATCAGTCAGCATGTGTTCAGCCCTAACTCTGCTATAGATCAGTCAGCATGTGTTCATCTCTATCTCCGCTATAGATCAGTCAGCATGTGTTCAGCTGTGTAACTCTGCTATAGATCAGTCAGCATGTGTTCATCTCTAACTCCGCTATAGATCAGTCAGCATGTGTTCATCTCTAACTCCGCTATAGATCAGTCAGCATGTGTTCAGCTGTGTAACTCCGCTATAGATCAGTCAGCCTGTGTTCAGCTGTGTAACTCTGCTATAGATCAGTCAGCCTGTGTTCAGCTGTGTAACTCTGCTATAGATCAGTCAGCATGTGTTCATCTCTAACTCTGCTATAGATCAGTCAGCATGTGTTCATCTCTAACTCTGCTATAGATCAGTCAGCATGTGTTCATCTCTAACTCTGCTATAGATCAGTCAGCATGTGTTCATCTCTAACTCTGCTATAGATCAGTCAGCATGTGTTCATCTCTAACTCTGCTATAGATCAGTCAGCATGTGTTCATCTCTAACTCTGCTATAGATCAGTCAGCATGTGTTCATCTCTAACTCTGCTATAGATCAGTCAGCATGTGTTCATCTCTAACTCTGCTATAGATCAGTCAGCATGTGTTCATCTCTAACTCTGCTATAGATCAGTCAGCATGTGTTCATCTCTAACTCTGCTATAGATCAGTCAGCATGTGTTCATCTCTAACTCTACTATAGATCAGTCAGCATGTGTTCATCTCTAACTCTGCTATAGATCAGTCAGCATGTGTTCATCTCTAACTCTGCTATAGATCAGTCAGCATGTGTTCATCTCTAACTGCTATAGATCAGTCAGCATGTGTTCATCTCTAACTCTGCTATAGATCAGTCAGCATGTGTTCATCTCTAACTCTGATATAGATCAGTCAGCATGTGTTCATCTCTAACTCTGCTATAGATCAGTCAGCATGTGTTCATCTCTAACTCTACTATAGATCAGTCAGCATGTGTTCATCTCTAACTCTGATATAGATCAGTCAGCATGTGTTCAGCTGTGTATCTCCGCTATAGATCAGTCAGCATGTGTTCATCTCTAACTCTGCTATAGATCAGTCAGCATGTGTTCATCTCTATCTCCGCTATAGATCAGTCAGCATGTGTTCATCTCTATCTCCGCTATAGATCAGTCAGCATGTGTTCAGCTGTGTAACTCTGCTATAGATCAGTCAGCATGTGTTCATCTCTAACGCTGCTATAGATTAGTCAGCATGTGTTCATCTCTAACTCTGCTATAGATCAGTCAGCATGTGTTCATCTCTAACTCTGCTATAGATCAGTCAGCATGTGTTCATCTCTAACTCTGCTATAGATCAGTCAGCATGTGTCTAGTGTGCATGGACACGACTTAATATATTACTATATACTCTACCTAGGGTGGTGTACCAGTCCCAGCCACAGTGTCATGTCTCCTCTACCTAAGGTGGTGTACCAGTCCAAGCCACAGTATCATGTCTCCTCTACCTAAGGTTGTGTACCAGTCCCAGCCACAGTGTCATGTCTCCTCTACCTAAGGTGGTGTACCAGTCCCAGCCACAGTGTCAGGCCTCATTACTCTACCTAGGGTGGTGTGCCAGTCCCAGCCACAGTGTCAGGCCTCATTACTCTACCTCGGGTGGTGTACCAGTCCCAGACAGTGCCAGGCCTCATTACTCTACCTAGGGTGGTGTACCAGTCCCAGACACAGTGCCAGGCCTCATTACTCTACCTAGGGTGGTGTACCAGCCACAGTGTCAGGCCTCATTACTCTACCTAGGGTGGTGTACCAGTCCCAGTGTCATGTCTCCTCTACCTAGGGTGGTGTACCAGTCCCAGCCACAGTGTCATGTCTCCTCTACCTAGGGTGGTGTACCAGTCCCAGCCAAAGTGTCATGTCTCCTCTACCCAGGGTGGTGTACCAGTCCCAGCCACAGTGCCATGTCTCCTCTACCTAGGGTAGTATACCAGTCCCAGCCAAAGTGTCATGTCTCCTCTACCTAGGCTGGTGTACCAGTCCCAGCCACAGTGTCAGGCCTCATTACTCTACCTAGGGTGGTGTACCAGTCCCAGCCAGTGTCATGTCTCCTCTACCTAGGGTGGTGTACCAGTCCCAGCCACAGTGCCATGTCTCCTCTACCTAGGGTGGTATACCAGTCCCAGCCAAAGTGTCATGTCTCCTCTACCTAGGGTGGTGTACCAGTCCCAGCCACAGTGTCAGGCCTCATTACTCTACCTAGGGTGGTGTACCAGTCCCAGCCACAGTGTCATGTCTCATTACTCTACCTAGGGTGGTGTACCAGTCCCAGCCACAGTGTCATGTCTCCTCTACCTAGGGTGGTATACCAGTCCCAGCCACAGTGTCATGTCTCCTCTACCTAGGGTGGTGTGTCAGTCCCAGCCAGTGTCATGTCTCCTCTACCTAAGGTGGTGTACCAGTCCCAGCCACAGTGTCATGTCTCCTCTACCGAGGGTGGTGTACCAGTCCCAGCCAGTGTCATGTCTCCTCTACCTAGGGTGGTGTACCAGTCCCAGCCACAGTGTCAGGCCTCATTACTCTACCTAGGGTGGTGTACCAGTCCCAGCCACAGTGTCATGTCTCCTCTACCTAGGGTGGTGTACCAGTCCCAGCCACAGTGTCAGGCCTCATTACTCTACCTAGGGTGGTGTACCAGTCCCAGACACAGTGTCAGGCCTCATTACTCTACCTAGGGTGGTGTACCAGTCCCAGACACAGTGGCAGTCCTCATTACTCTACCTAGGGTGGTGTACCAGTCCCAACCACAGTGTCAGGCCTCATTACTCTACCTAGGGTGGTATACCAGTCCCAGCCACAGTGTCAGGCTTCATTACTCTACCTAGGGTGGTGTACCAGTCCCAGCCACAGTGTCATGTCTCCTCTACCTAGGGTGGTGTACCAGTCCCAGCCAAAGTGTCATGTCTCCTCTACCCAGGGTGGTGTACCAGTCCCAGCCACAGTGCCATGTCTCCTCTACCTAGGGTGGTATACCAGTCCCAGCCAAAGTGTCATGTCTCCTCTACCTAGGCTGGTGTACCAGTCCCAGCCACAGTGTCAGGCCTCATTACTCTACCTAGGGTTGTGTACCAGTCCCAGCCAGTGTCATGTCTCCTCTACCTAGGGTGGTGTACCAGTCCCAGCCAAAGTGTCATGTCTCCTCTACCCAGGGTGGTGTACCAGTCCCAGCCACAGTGCCATGTCTCCTCTACCTAGGGTGGTATACCAGTCCCAGCCAAAGTGTCATGTCTCCTCTACCTAGGGTGGTGTACCAGTCCCAGCCACAGTGTCAGGCCTCATTACTCTACCTAGGGTGGTGTGCCAGTCCCAGCCACAGTGTCATGTCTCCTCTACCTAGGGTGGTGTACCAGTCCCAGCCAAAGTGTCATGTCTCCTCTACCCAGGGTGGTGTACCAGTCCCAGCCACAGTGCCATGTCTCCTCTACCTAGGGTGGTATACCAGTCCCAGCCAAAGTGTCATGTCTCCTCTACCTAGGCTGGTGTACCAGTCCCAGCCACAGTGTCAGGCCTCATTACTCTACCTAGGGTGGTGTGCCAGTCCCAGCCACAGTGTCATGTCTCTTCTACCTAGGGTGGTGTACCAGTCCCAGCCACAGTGTCATGTCTCCTCTACCTAGGGTGGTGTACCAGTCCCAGCCAGTGTCATGTCTCCTCTACCTAGGGTGGTGTACCAGTCCCAGACACAGTGGCAGTCCTCATTACTCTACCTAGGGTGGTGTACCAGTCCCAACCACAGTGTCAGGCCTCATTACTCTACCTAGGGTGGTATACCAGTCCCAGCCACAGTGTCAGGCTTCATTACTCTACCTAGGGTGGTGTACCAGTCCCAGCCACAGTGCCAGGCCTCATTACTCTACCTAGGGTGGTGTACCAGTCCCAGCCACAGTGTCAGGCCTCATTACTCTACCTAGGGTGGTGTACCAGTCCCAGCCACAGTGTCAGGCCTCATTACTCTCCCTAGGGTGGTGTACCAGTGTCAGGCCTCATTACTCTACCTAGGGTGGTGTACCAGTGTCAGGCCTCATTACTCTACCTAGGGTGGTGTACCAGTGTCAGGCCTCATTACTCTACCTAGGGTGGTGTACCAGTCCCAGCCAGTGTCATGTCTCCTCTACCTAGGGTGGTGTACCAGTCCCAGCCACAGTGTCATGTCTCCTCTACCTAGGGTGGTGTACCAGTCCCAGCCACAGTGTCAGGCCTCATTACTCTACCTAGGGTGGTGTACCAGTCCCAGCCACAGTGTCAGGCCTCATTACTCTACCTAGACACATTGGTGCGGCTGGCTTCCGGGTTAAGTGGGCATTGTGTCAAGAAGCAGTGTGGCTTGGTTGGGTTGTGACCGTAAGAGAGTTGCAGCGATGAGACAAGACTGTAACTACCAATCGGAAACCAGGGATTTTGGGGAGAAAAAAAAAAAATGTAATAAAAAGAAACAATAAAAAGGGGTGTTGTACAAAACAAAGTCATCAGTGATTGGATCATCTCTAACCAATCAGAGTGTCAAGAAGAATGACCATTTTCAAAACGCTGCTTTACTCACATGTGTTCTGGCTCTGGCAACAACCCATTGGTTTCTAGGACCAATCAGAACAGTTAGAATTTGCTCACGTTCCAGAAATTGGTCGGGGAGGTATTCGGATCCAGACTCATTGCGGATAAGTGTCTGACGTCCGTGGGCGTGGCCTAGCATTTGTCTGAGCAAGGAGTTTGGGTAGCCAGACAACCTTGACACAAACTCTCTGCATCTTCCCCACTGTCTTCCTCTATCTGTTCAATAAAGTCAGAACAGATCCCCACTGTCTCCCTCTATCTGTTCAATAAAGTCAGAACAGATCCCCACTGTCTCCCTCTATCTGTTCAATAAAGTCAGAACAGATCCCCACTGTCTTCCTCTATCTCTCTGTTCAATAAAGTCAGAACAGATCCCCACTGTCTTCCTCTCTCTGTTCAATAAAGTCAGAACAGATCCCCACTGTCTTCCTCTATCTGTTCAATAAAGTCAGAACAGATCCCCACTGTCTTCCTCCCTCTCTCTGTTCAATAAAGTCAGAACAGATCCCCACTGTCTTCCTCCCTCTCTCTGTTCAATAAAGTCAGAACAGATCCCCACTGTCTTCCTCTATCTGTTCAATAAAGTCAGAACAGATCCCCACTGTCTTCCTCTATCGGTTCAATAAAGTCAGAACAGATCCCCACTGTCTTCCTCTATCTGTTCAATAAAGTCAGAACAGATCCCCACTGTCTCCCTCTATCTGTTCAATAAAGTCAGAACAGATCCTCACTGTCTTCCTCTCTGGATCTGTTCAATAAAGTCAGAACAGATCCCCACTGTCTTCCTCTCTGGATCTGTTCAATAAAGTCAGAACAGATCCCCACTGTCTCCCTCTCTCTGTTCAATAAAGTCAGAACAGATCCTCACTGTCTCCCTCTCTCTGTTCAATAAAGTCAGAACAGATCCCCACTGTCTTCCTCCCTCTATCGGTTCAATAAAGTCAGAACAGATCCCCACTGTCTTCCTCTCTCTGTTCAATAAAGTCAGAACAGATCCTCTCTGTTCAATAAAGTCAGAACAGATCCCCACTGTCTCCCCTCTCTCTGTTCAATAAAGTCAGAACAGATCCCCACTGTCTCCCTCTCTCTGTTCAATAAAGTCAGAACATTGATATAAAAAAAGACAGTAATGAGTTGCTACCTTGAGGCTAGATAGACGTTCCTTCACACTGCCACCAGCCCTGCCCAGCCCTCTGTGGTCCTCTGGCTCTCCGGAGAGGCTCTCCTCGGGGTCGAGGTTGGTGCCTGACGGCCGCTCCCCTGAAGACCCCGAGGAGTTATTGGCGTAGAGCATGTTCAGCATGAACTTCTTCTCGTTGGAGAGGTTTTTCTGTTGGACACTGACACCTACAGGGCAGGAGGGGATCAGCATATTCACACACATAGCATTAGAGATATATCTATATATATTTATATGTTTTTAACCTTTATTTAACCAGGCAAGTCAGTTAGGAACAAATTCTTATTTTCAATGACGGCCTAGGAACAGTGGGTTAACTGCCTGGAAGGGTCAGAGAGGGGGAAGGGGCAAGGGTCAGAGGGGAAGGGGCAAGGGTCAGAGGGGGAAGGGGCAGGGGCAGAGGGGCAAGGGTCAGAGGGACAGAGGAGGAGGGTCAGAGGGACAGAGGAGGAGGGTCAGAGGGGGAAGGGGCAAGGGTCAGAGGGGGAAGGGGCAAGGGTCAGAGGGGGAAGGGGCAAGGGGCAGAGGGGGAAGGGGCAGAGGGGGAAGGGACAGAGGGGGAAGGGGCAGGGGCAGAGGGGCAAGGGGCAGAGGAGGAGGGCCAGAGGGGCAGAGGGCAGAGGGCCAGAGGGGCGAAGGGCCAGAGGGGGGAAGGGCCAGAGGGGCGAAGGGCCAGAGGGGCGGAAGGGCCAGAGGGGCGGAAGGGCCAGAGGGGGAAGGGCCAGAGGGGGAAGGGCCAGAGGGGGAAGGGCCAGAGGGGGAAGGGCCAGAGGGGGAAGGGCCAGAGGGGGAAGGGCCAGAGGGGGAAGGGCCAGAGGGGGAAGGGCCAGAGGGGGAAGGGCCAGAGGGGGAAGGGACAGAGGGGGAAGGGACAGAGGGGGAAGGGCCAGAGGGGGAAGGGGGGCAAGGGCCAGAGGGGGGGGCAAGGGCCAGAGGGGGAAGGGCCAGAGGGGGAAGGGGCAAGGGCCAGAGGGGGAAGGGCCAGAGGGGGAAGGGGCAGAGGGGGAAGGGGCAGAGGGGGAAGGGGAAGAGGGGGAAGGGGCAGAGGGGGAAGGGGCAGAGGGGGAAGGGGCAGAGGGGGAAGGGACAGAGGAGGAAGGGGAAGAGGGCCAAAGGAGGAAGGGGCAGAGGGGAAGGGGGCAGAGACAGAGGAGGAAGGGGCAGAGGGCCAGAGGGGGAAGGGGAAGAGGGGGAAGGGGAAGAGGGACAGAGGAGGAAGGGGCAGAGGGGGAAGGGGCAGAGGGGGAAGGGACAGAGGGGGAAGGGACAGAGGGGGAAGAGACAGAGGGGGAAGGGACAGAGGGGGAAGGGACAGAGGGGGAAGGGACAGAGGGGGAAGGGACAGAGGGGGAAGGGACAGAGGGGGAAGGGGCAGAGGGGGAAGGGGCAAGGGTCAGAGGGGGAAGGGGCAAGGATCAGAGGGGGAAGGGGCAAGGGGCAGAGGGGGAAGGGGCAAGGGGCAGAGGGTGAAGGGGCAAGGGGCAGAGGGTGAAGGGACAGCGGGGGAAGGGGCAGGGGCAGAGGGGCAAGGGGCAGAGGGGCAGAGGAGGGAAGGGCCAGAGAGGGGGAAGGGCCAGAGGGGGAAGGGCCAGAGGGGGGGAGGGGGGCCAGAGGGGGAAGGGCCAGAGGGGGAAGGGCCAGAGGGGGAAGGGACAGAGGGGGAAGGGACAGAGGAGGAAGGGGAAGAGGGCCAAAGGTGGAAGGGGCAGAGGGGAAGGGGGCAGAGGGCCAGAGGGAGGAAGGGGCAGAGGGGAAGGGGGCAGAGGGCCAGAGGGGAAGGGGGCAGAGGGGCCAAGGGCCAGAAGGGCCAGAGGGGGAAGGGCCAGAGGGGGAAGGGCCAGAGGGGGAAGGGCCAGAGGGGGGGCCAGAGGGGGAAGGGCCAGGGGGAAGGGCCAGAGGGGGAAGGGCCAGAGGGGGGGAAGGGGCAGGGGAAGGGCCAGAGGGGGCAAGGGCCAGAGGGGGAAGGGCCAGAGGGGGCAAGGGCCAGAGGGGGAGGGGCAAGGGCCAGAGGGGGAAGGGGCAGGGCCAGAGGGGGGGAAGGGCCAGAGGGGGAAGGGGCAGAGGGGGAAGGGGCAGAGGGGGAAGGGGCAGAGGGGGAAGGGGCAGAGGGGGAAGGGGCAGAGGGGGAAGGGGCAGAGGGGGAAGGGGCAGAGGGGGAAGGGGCAGAGGGGGAAGGGGCAGAGGGGGAAGGGGCAGAGGGGGAAGGGGCAGAGGGGGAAGGGGGCAGAGGGGAAGGGGCAGAGGGGGAAGGACACAGGGGGAAGGGACAGAGGGGGAAGGGACAGAGGGGGAAGGGACAGAGGGGGAAGGGACAGAGGGGGAAGGGACAGAGAGGGGGAAGGGACAGAGGGGGAAGGGACAGAGGGGGAAGGGACAGAGGGGAAGGGACAGAGGGGGAAGGGGCAGGGGCAGAGGGGCAAGGGCCAGAGGGGCAAGGGCCAGAGGGGGAAGGGCCAGAGGGGGAAGGGCAGAGGGGGAAGGGGCAGAGGGGGAAGGGGCAGAGGGGGAAGGGGCAGAGGGGGAAGGGGCAGAGGGGGAAGGGACAGAGGGGGAAGGGACAGAGGGGGAAGGGACAGAGGGGGAAGGGGCAGAGGGGGAAGGGGCAGAGGGGGAAGGGGCAGAGGGGGAAGGGACAGAGGGGGAAGGGACAGAGGGGGAAGGGACAGAGGGGGAAGGGGCAGGGGCAGAGGGGCAAGGGCCAGAGGGGCAAGGGCCAGAGGGGGAAGGGCCAGAGGGGGAAGGGCCAGAGGGGGAAGGGGAAGAGGGCCAGAGGAGGAAGGGGCAGAGGGGAAGGGGGCAGAGGGGGAAGGGGCAGAGGGACAGAGGAGGAAGGGGCAGAGGGCCAGAGGGGGAAGGGCCAGAGGGGAAGGGGCAGAGGGGAAGGGGCAGAGGGGGAAGGGGCAGAGGGGGAAGGGGCAGAGGGGCAAGGGGCAGGGGCAGAGGGGGAAGGGGCAGAGGGGCAGAGGGGGAAGGGGCAGAGGGGAAGGGGCAGAGGGGCAGAGGGAAGGGGCAGAGGGGGAAGGGGCAGAGGGACAGAGGAGGAAGGGGCAGAGGGGGAAGGGACAGAGGAGGAAGGGGCAGAGGGGGAAGGGGCAGAGAGGGGAAGGGGCAGAGGGGAGAGGGGGAAGGGGCAGAAGATTTCGGAGGAGGGTTGGATGTTAATCTCTTGCCTGGATCATTATGGGTCGCCTGGGTGTCTGCTGGGTCAGGCTGCTCCAGCGTTCTCTGGATGGGGCCAGTCTCTCCTGAGACCTGCCCCCCTGCGTGGAGCTCTGGCTGGGGCCCTGTTTCTGCACCGCTGGCCTGGAACGGGGCTGTTGGCACACACGCACACACACACACACACACACACACAAAACAATAACTAAAAACATTCACAACTGAATCAACTACATTTTAAATAATGTATGAGTGAATTTCCATTTGAAATGCTACTGGCAGAGCATAACGTACTTCAGAGAAATGACCCCCCAGACTCATTCAACTTCAACTTCCCATTCAACTTCAATGTGAAAGGCCCTCTGCCCTCCTCTGCCCCTTCCCCTCCTCCCCTTCCCCCTCCTCTGCCCCTTCCCCCTCCTCTGCCCCTTCCCCCCTCCTCTGCCCCTGCCCCCTCCTCTGCCCCTGCCCCCTCCTCTGCCCCTGCCCCCTCCTCTGCCCCTGCCCCCCCCTCCGCCCCCTCTGCCCCTTCCCCTCTGGCCCTTCCCCCTCTGGCCCTTCCCCTCTGCCCTTCCCCCTCTGCCCCTTCCCCCTCTGCCCTTCCCCTCTGCCCCTTCCCCCTCTGCCCTTCCCCTCTGAGGGAGCCCTCTGCCCCTCCCCTCTGCCCCTTCCCCCCTCTGCCCTCCAATGTGAAAGGCCCTCTGCCCTCCAATGTGAAAGGCCCTCTGCCCTCCAATGTGAAAGGCCCTCTGCCAAAGTCTTTTCACTTGTCTGAGTGCGTATGTATAAAAAGAGAGAGAGGAGACACACGAGAGAGAGAGGGCTGGCGAGAGAGAGAGAGAGGCAAGCGAGAGAGAGAGAGAGAGGAGAGAGAGAGAGGGGCGAGAGAGAGAGAGCGAGAGAGAGAGAGAGGCAAGCGAGAGAGAGAGAGGAGACACACGAAGAGAGAGAGAGTCAGGCGCGAGAGAGAGTGGCAAGAGAGAGAGAGAGAGCGAGAGAGAGGGAGAGAGAGAGAGAGAGGCGAGAGAGAGAGAGAGAGAGAGGAGAGAGAGAGAGAGGCGAGAGAGAGAGTGGCAAGAGAGAGAGAGAGTGGTAATGATAATGATAGTGATAATGTACAGGCGTCCCCCATAATATATCACTGACGTGTGATAATGTAGAGGTGTCCCCATAATATATCACTGGAGGAAGTGTGATAATGTAGAGGTGTCCCCATAATATATCACTGAAGGAAGTGTGATAATGTACAGGTGTCCCCATAATATATATCACTGAAGGAAGTGTGATAATGTAGAGGTGTCCCCATAATATATCACTGAAGGAAGTGTGATAATGTACAGGTGTCCCCATAATATATATCACTGCAAAGCAGCACTTATCAAACCCTGTAAAGTCTCTCAAAAATGTCAATGGCACATAACTAGTATTATCAGAGGGCCTTGGAGTTGGTCAGGAGAACTAGTATTATCAGAGGGAGTTGGTCAGGAAAACTAGTATTATCAGAGGGAGTTGGAATTGGTCTGGAAAACTAGTATTATCAGAGGGTCTTGGAGTTGGTCAGGAGAACTAGTATTATCAGAGGGCTTGGAGTTGGTCAGGAAAACTAGTATTATCAGAGGGCCTTGGTATCAGAGGGCCTTGGAGTTGGTCAGGAAAACTAGTATTATCAGAGGGAGTTGGTCTGGAAAACTAGTATTTTCAGAGGGCCTTGGAGTTGGTCAGGAAAACTAGTATGATCAGAGGGAGTTGGTCTGGAAAACTAGTATTATCACAGGGCCTTGGAGTTGGTCTGGAAAACTAGTATTATCAGAGGGCCTTGGAGTTGGTCTGGAAAACTAGTATTATCAGAGGGTCTTGGAGTTGGTCTGGAAAACTAGTATTATCAGAGGGCCTTGGAGTTGGTCAGGAAAACTAGTATTATCAGAGGGCCTTGGAGTTGGTCTGGAAAACTAGTATTATCAGAGGGCCTTGGAGTTGGTCAGGAAAACTAGTATTATCAGAGGGAGTTGGTCTGGAAAACTAGTATTATCACAGGGCCTTGGAGTTGGTCTGGAAAACTAGTATTATCAGAGGGCCTTGGAGTTGGTCTGGAAAACAGAAGGTTATTCTGGCTGGAATAGTGACTCTCCCACCATGTAAAAACCACTGACATGGCAGATTTGCAAAGGACTAAAATAACATGTGGTGTTTTGTGCTCAAGCACATCATTTCATTAGCCGACCTGTCCCAGTAAAACGAACCCCGTCCGGACAGAGCGAAGAGCTTTTCTTCTGGGGGTTTCCTGGTCAGGTCACGTGGAAATACAACAAACTTCTGTGCCTCCTCAGTCACTATTAACTATTCCAGGTCTATTCCTCCTCAGTAACTATTCCAGGTCTATTCCTCCTCAGTAACTATTAACTATTCCTCATCAGTAACTATTAACTACTCCAGGTCTATTCCTCCTCAGTAACTATTAACTATTCCAGGTCTATTCCTCCTCAGTAACTATTAACTAATCCAGGTCTATTCCTCCTCAGTAACTATTAACTAATCCAGGTCTATTCCTCCTCAGTAACTATTAACTAATCCAGGTCTATTCCTCCTCAGTAACTATTAACTAATCCAGGTCTATTCCTCCTCAGTAACTATTAACTAATCCAGGTCTATTCCTCCTCAGTAACTATTAACTAATCCAGGTCTATTCCTCCTCAGTAACTATTAACTAATCCAGGTCTATTCCTCCTCAGTAACTATTCCAGGTCTATTCCTCCTCAGTAACTATTAACTATTCCAGGTATATTCCTCCTCCTCAGTAACTATTCCAGGTCTATTCCTCCTCCTCTGTAACTATTCCAGGTCTATTCCTCCTCCTCGGTAACTATTCCAGGTCTATTCCTCCTCCTCGGTAACTATTCCAGGTCTATTCCTCCTCAGTAACTATTAACTATTCCAGGTCTATTCCTCCTCAGTAACTATTAACTATTCCAGGTCTATTCCTCCTCAGTAACTATTCCAGGTCTATTCCTCCTCAGTAACTATTCCAGGTCTATTCCTCCTCAGTAACTATTAACTATTCCAGGTCTATTCCTCCTCAGTAACTATTAACTAATCCAGGTCTATTCCTCCTCAGTAACTATTAACTAATCCAGGTCTATTCCTCCTCAGTAACTATTAACTATTCCAGGTCTATTCCTCCTCATCAGTAACTATTCCAGGTCTATTCCTCCTCATCAGTAACTATTCCAGGTCTATTCCTCCTCCTCAGTAACTATTCCAGGTCTATTCCTCCTCCTCTGTAACTATTCCAGGTCTATTCCTCCTCCTCGGTAACTATTCCAGGTCTATTCCTCCTCCTCGGTAACTATTCCAGGTCTATTCCTCCTCCTCGGTAACTATTCCAGGTCTATTCCTCCTCCTCGGTAACTATTCCAGGTCTATTCCTCCTCCTCGGTAACTATTCCAGGTCTATTCCTCCTCCTCTGTAACTATTCCAGGTCTATTCCTCCTCCTCTGTAACTATTCCAGGTCTATTCCTCCTCAGTAACTATTAACTATTCCAGGTCTATTCCTCCTCAGTAACTATTAACTATTCCAGGTCTATTCCTCCTCAGTAACTATTCCAGGTCTATTCCTCCTCAGTAACTATTCCAGGTCTATTCCTCCTCAGTAACTATTAACTATTCCAGGTCTATTCCTCCTCAGTAACTATTAACTAATCCAGGTCTATTCCTCCTCAGTAACTATTAACTATTCCAGGTCTATTCCTCCTCAGTAACTATTAACTAATCCAGGTCTATTCCTCCTCAGTAACTATTAACTATTCCAGGTCTATTCCTCCTCAGTAACTATTAACTAATCCAGGTCTATTCCTCCTCATCAGTAACTATTCCAGGTCTATTCCTCCTCATCAGTAACTATTCCAGGTCTATTCCTCCTCATCAGTAACTATTCCAGGTCTATTCCTCCTCAGTAACTATTCCAGGTCTATTCCTCCTCCTCGGTAACTATTCCAGGTCTATTCCTCCTCCTCGGTAACTATTCCAGGTCTATTCCTCCTCAGTAACTATTCCAGGTCTATTCCTCCTCCTCGGTAACTATTCCAGGTCTATTCCTCCTCAGTAACTATTAACTATTCCAGGTCTATTCCTCCTCAGTAACTATTAACTATTCCAGGTCTATTCCTCCTCAGTAACTGTTACTAATCCAGGTCTATTCCTCCTCATCAGTAACTATTCCAGGTCTATTCCTCCTCATCAGTAACTATTCCAGGTCTATTCCTCCTCATCAGTAACTATTCCAGGTCTATTCCTCCTCATCAGTAACTATTCCAGGTCTATTCCTCCTCAGTAACTATTCCAGGTCTATTCCTCCTCAGTAACTATTAACTATTCCAGGTCTATTCCTCCTCCTCAGTAACTATTAACTATTCCAGGTCTATTCCTCCTCCTCAGTAACTATTAACTATTCCAGGTCTATTCCTCCTCCTCAGTAACTATTAACTATTCCAGGTCTATTCCTCCTCCTCAGTAACTATTAACTATTCCAGGTCTATTCCTCCTCCTCAGTAACTGTTACTAATCCAGGTCTATTCCTCCTCCTCAATAACTAATCCAGGTCTATTCCTCCTCCTCAGTAACTATTCCAGGTCTATTCCTCCTCCTCAGTAACTATTCCTCCTCCTCAGTAACTATTCCTCCTCCTCAGTAACTATTCCTCCTCCTCAGTAACTATTCCTCCTCCTCAGTAACTATTCCTCCTCCTCAGTAACTATTCCTCCTCCTCAGTAACTATTCCTCCTCCTCAGTAACTATTCCTCCTCCTCAGTAACTATTCCTCCTCAGTAACTATTCCTCCTCAGTAACTATTCCAGGTCTATTCGTCATCAGTAACTATTCCAGGTCTATTCATCATCAGTAACTATTCCAGGTCTATTCCTCCTCAGTAACTATTCCAGGTCTATTCCTCCTCAGTAACTATGAACTATTCCAGGTCTATTCCTCCTCAGTAACTATTAACTATTCCAGATCTATTCCTCCTCAGTAACTAATCCAGGTCTATTCCTCATCAGTAACTATTCCAGGTCTATTCCTCATCAGTAACTATTCCAGGTCTATTGCTCCTCAGTAACTATTCCAGGTCTTATACTGCTCAGTAACTATTCCAGGTCTTCTACTCCTCAATAACTATTCCAGGTCTATTCCTCCTCAGTAACTATTCCAGGTCTATTCCTCCTCAGTAACTATTAACTATTCCAGGTCTATTGCTCCTCAGTAACTATTCCAGGTCTATTCCTCATCAGTAACTATTAACTATTCCAGGTCTATTCCTCCTCAGTAACTGTTACTATTCCAGGTCTATTCCTCCTCGGTAACTATTCCACCTCTATTCCTCCTCTATTCCACGTCTCTAATGAGAAACTCTCGAACCTTCCCAGCATGAGTTGAGGCTATGTTAGGTAACGTCCTGCCCCAGTCTGCCACTGCAGGGCCTGGTACTCTCCAATCGGACTGGGTAAGGAGCGAGGATCAGCCTCCTCTCGCTCCCGACAACACTTCCTCATTCTGAGGGTGTTGTGATGACGCACAAAGCGCTTGGCGACCACGCCGAGCACCATGTGCATGTCACTAACAATTAGGACGGCTCAACGAGGGCCTGAGAGGAGACATGTTTCCAGAGTCCGGCTGTTAGGGGGTACTGTACCTGGGGCTAGGGTAGGGGCTGGTTTCAGCTGGGGTATTTGGGCTAGAGGACGAGGGTACGGCTGGGTTAGGGTACTGTACCTTCAGTGGGTGTACTGGGGCTGCTGTCTGCAGGTAAGGAGGTCTCCTCCTCTGCCCTGGGGGACGTGACTATGGGGTCATCCTGGGACAGCCTATCCTGGAGCTTCTCGTGTTGGCTCCTGCTCGTCTTCTCCCACTGGGTGGCGACCAGGTTGCGGAGGAAGGTGCCTCTACAGGAACACAGACACGGAGGAAACTGGAGGTGACTGAGCCGCCATGGAGGGGCGTCGACAATACCATTACGGGGCAAGCATGGCAAAAACCAAAATCACCCAGGATCACAGCAACAAAACGATAGATTAGATCAGACAGATTAGAAGAGAGAGAGAGAGAAAACCCACAGGACCTGAATCAGACAAACTAATTATAGTCTGGAAATACACACATATCATTTATAACCAAAATAATTTCATGTTCATTCCCCAGAACAGACACCATACCCTGCAGCATGGCTGTGAGAGCCATTACATTCCTTGGCCCCTGCCACAGATACGCTGCCCCACGCTCTCAGATGGCAAGGTCCTAGCCAGCGACGGAAGCCAAGCCAACCACCACACCAGGGACTCACTCTCCCTCCCTCCCCAGGCGAGGGCTCAGCAGGGGCGGGCAGCTACTCCAGATAAAACAGGCCCCTCTGGATCACTGCGATACATCATTCAGATTTACTGCTTTAATCTCCTGAGTATTGAGTCGTTTCATTGTACTGTCCAAAGGGACTGTAATGCAGCCAGCTATAGCCTCGTATCCCCCTGTGGACCGGTTCGTACATAAAACACTCATTTAGGCTGCTAATGCTAATGCAGCCAGCTATAGCCTCGTATCCCCGTGGACCGGTTCGTACATAAAACACTCATTTAGGCTGCTAATGCAGCCAGCTATAGCCTCGTATCCCCCGTGGACCGGTTCGTACATAAAACACTCATTTAGGCTGCTAATGCTAATGCAGCCGGCTATAGCCTCGTATCCCCTGTGGACCGGTTCGTACATAAAACATTCATTTAGGCTGCTAATGCTAATGCAGCCAGCTATAGCCTCGTATCCCCTCGTGGACCGGTTCGTACATAAAACATTCATTTAGGCTGCTAATGCTAATGCAGCCAGCTATAGCCTCGTATCCCCTCGTGGACCGGTTCGTACATAAAACACTCATTTAGGCTGCTAATGCTAATGCAGCCGGCTATAGCCTCGTATCCCCCGTGGACCGGTTCGTACATAAACACTCATTTAGGCTGCTAATGCTAATGCAGCCGGCTATAGCCTCGTATCCCCCGTGGACCGGTTCGTACATAAAACATTCATTTAGGCTGCTAATGCAGCCAGCTATAGCCTCGTATCCCCTGTGGACCGGTTCGTACATAAAACATTCATTTAGGCTGCTAATGCAGCCAGCTATAGCCTCGTATCCCCCCGTGGACCGGTTCGTACATAAAACACTCATTTAGGCTGCAAAGGCGTAGATTTCATCTTTAACTCGATTTAATGGTGAGAAGGCGAAGAAAGAAAAAGAGAAAATATTTGTACTTTCTTTATGAAACACCATTTTCCACCACCATGCTAGAGTAGCTAATGCTAATCCAGGAACACCATGCTAGAGTAGCTAATGCTAATCCAGGAACACCATGCTAGAGTAGCTAATGCTAATCCAGGAACACCATGCTAGAGTAGCTAATGCTAATCCAGGAACACCATGCTAGAGTAGCTAATGCTAATCCAGGAACACCATGCTAGAGTAGCTAATGCTAATCCAGGAACACCATGCTAGAGTAGCTAATGCTAATCCAGGAACACCATGCTAGAGTAGCTAATGCTAATCCAGGAACACCATGCTAGAGTAGCTAATGCTAATCCAGGAACACCATGCTAGAGTAGCTAATGCTAATCCAGGAACACCATGCTAGAGTAGCTAATGCTAGTCCCGGTCCCCGCTAGAGAGTTCTAAAACAAATCAGACCAGGGGGTGGAAAAAAAACAGACTGCTGCAATCTGATTGGCTGAACGCAATACGGAACATCCGGGATTAGCATTAGCTACTCTAGCATGGTGGTGGGAAATGGTGTTCTGGGATTAGCATTAGCTACTCTAGCATGATGGTGGAAAATGGTGTTCTGGGATTAGCATTAGCTACTCTAGCATGGTGGTGGAAAATGGTGTTCCGGGATTAGCATTAGCTACTCTAGCATGGTGGTGGAAAATGGTGTTCTGGGATTAGCATTAGCTACTCTAGCATGGTGGTGGAAAATGGTGTTCCGGGATTAGCATTAGCTACTCTAGCATGGTGGTGGAAAATGGTGTTCCGGGATTAGCATTAGCTACTCTAGCATGGTGGTGGAAAATGGTGTTCTGGGATTAGCATTAGCTACTCTAGCATGATGGTGGAAAATGGTGTTCTGGGATTAGCATTAGCTACTCTAGCATGGTGGTGGAAAATGGTATTCTGGGATTAGCATTAGCTACTCTAGCATGGTGGTGGAAAATGGTGTTCTGGGATTAGCATTAGCTACTCTAGCATGATGGTGGAAAATGGTGTTCCGGGATTAGCATTAGCTACTCTAGCATGGTGGTGGAAAATGGTGTTCGGGATTAGCATTAGCTACTCTAGCATGGTGGTGGGAAATGGTGTTCGGGATTAGCATTAGCTACTCTAGCATGATGGTGGAAAATGGTGTTCGGGATTAGCATTAGCTACTCTAGCATGGTGGTGGAAAATGGTGTTCGGGATTAGCATTAGCTACTCTAGCATGGTGGTGGGAAATGGTGTTCGGGATTAGCATTAGCTACTCTAGCATGGTGGTGGAAAATGGTGTTCGGGATTAGCATTAGCTACTCTAGCATGGTGGTGGGAAATGGTGTTCGGGATTAGCATTAGCTACTCTAGCATGGTGGTGGAAAATGGTGTTCGGGATTAGCATTAGCTACTCTAGCATGGTGGTGGAAAATGGTGTTCGGGATTAGCATTAGCTACTCTAGCATGGTGGTGGAAAATGGTGTTCGGGATTAGCATTAGAATCTCTAGCATGGTGGTGGGAAATGGTGTTCGGGATTAGCATTAGCTACTCTAGCATGGTGGTGGAAAATGGTGTTCCGGGATTAGCATTAGCTACTCTAGCATGGTGGTGGAAAATGGTGTTCTGGGATTAGCATTAGCTACTCCAGCATTGTGGTGGGAAATGGTGTTCTGGGATTAGCATTAGCTACTCTAGCATGGTGGTGGGAAATGGTGTTCTGGGACTAGCATTAGCTACTCTAGCATGGTGGTGGGAAATGGTGTTCTGGGATTAGCATTAGCTACTCTAGCATGGTGGTGGGAAATGGTGTTCTGGGACTAGCATTAGCTACTCTAGATGTTGAGCCTGACCCTTTAGCTTCATTCTGCTCCGTCTGTGTCTTGAACCTGTCAATCAATGTTCATGATTAAAACCCTGTTAAATTGATTGGTTGAACCCAACTTTAAATCATAAACCACAGACCCCACACCGTTAATATCAAAACACCATTTCAAAATGGACGCCAACACACCATTACACCCAGGCTACGTCCCAATTGGCACCCTATTCAATACATAGTCCTGTTGACCATTAAAACCCTATTGGCTCTGGTCTATAGTAGTACCACTATATAGGGAATAGGGCTCTGGTCTATAGTAGTACCACTATATAGGGAATAGGGCTCTGGTCTATAGTAGTACCACTATATAGGGAATAGGGCTCTGGTCTATAGTAGTACCACTATATAGGGAATAGGGTGCCATTTGGAACACAGCCATGACCCCTAGCTCCCAGAAAGCAGCAGCAGGCTCCAAAGCAGGTCGATCACCTCCCATCATGCAACATAACGCTCCATAACCATACTTACTGAAACTTCCTGAGGACGGGCTTGTCCATATCAACAGTACAGTCCTCTGGGCTGGGGAGATAACATTAGTTTAAACCTCTACAGTACATATCAACCAACAACCGACACACACGCTCCTCATATAGACAGAGAGCTGGCTGATGGATGAGATTATGAGCATGGTAACGCTGGTCTCCAAGGTCCTCATATAGACAGAGACAGTGAGCATGGTAACCCTGGTCTCCAAACTCCTCATATAGACAGAGACAGTGAGCATGGTAACCCTGGTCTCCAAACTCCTCATATAGACAGAGACAGTGAGCATGGTAACCCTGGTCTCCAAACTCCTCATATAGACAGAGACAGTGAGCATGGTAACCCTGGTCTCCAAACTCCTCATATAGACAGAGACAGTGAGCATGGTAACCCTGGTCTCCAAACTCCTCATATAGACAGAGACAGTGAGCATGGTAACCCTGGTCTCCAAGCTCCTCATATAGACAGAGACAGTGAGCATGGTAACGCTGGTCTCCAAGGTCCTCATATAGACAGAGACAGTGAGCATGGTAACCCTGGTCTCCAAGCTCCTCATATAGACAGAGACAGTGAGCATGGTAACCCTGGTCTCCAAGCTCCTTATATAGACAGAGAGCTGGCTGATGGATGAGATTATGAGCATGGTAACCCTGGTCTCCAAGCTCCTCATATAGACAGAGACAGTGAGCATGGTAACCCTGGTCTCCAAGCTCCTCATATAGACAGAGACAGTGAGCATGGTAACCCTGGTCTCCAAGCTCCTCATATAGACAGAGAGCTGGTTGATGGATGAGATTATGAGCATGGTAACCCTGGTCTCCAAGCTCCTCATATAGACAGAGACAGTGAGCATTGTAACCCTGGTCTCCAAGCTCCTCATAGAGACAGAGACAGTGAGCATGGTAACCCTGGTCTCCAAGCTCCTCATATAGACAGAGAGCTGGTTGATGGATGAGATTATGAGCATGGTAACCCTGGTCTCCAAGCTCCTCATATAGACAGAGACAGTGAGCATGGTAACCCTGGTCTCCAAGCTCCTCATAGAGACAGAGACAGTGAGCATGGTAACCCTGGTCTCCAAACTCCTCATATAGACAGAGACAGTGAGCATGGTAACCCTGGTCTCCAAGCTCCTCATATAGACAGAGAGCTGGTTGATGGATGAGATTATGAGCATGGTAACCCTGGTCTCCAAGCTCCTCATATAGACAGAGACAGTGAGCATGGTAACCCTGGTCTCCAAGCTCCTCATAGAGACAGAGACAGTGAGCATGGTAACCCTGGTCTCCAAGCTCCTCATATAGACAGAGAGCTGGTTGATGGATGAGATTATGAGCATGGTAACCCTGGTCTCCAAGCTCCTCATATAGACAGAGACAGTGAGCATGGTAACCCTGGTCTCCAAGCTCCTCATAGAGACAGAGACAGTGAGCATGGTAACCCTGGTCTCCAAACTCCTCATATAGACAGAGACAGTGAGCATGGTAACCCTGGTCTCCAAGCTCCTCATATAGACAGAGACAGTGAGCATGGTAACCCTGGTCTCCAAGCTCCTCATAGAGACAGAGACAGTGAGCATGGTAACCCTGGTCTCCAAGCTCCTCATATAGACAGAGAGCTGGTTGATGGATGAGATTATGAGCATGGTAACCCTGGTCTCCAAGCTCCTCATATAGACAGAGACAGTGAGCATGGTAACCCTGGTCTCCAAGCTCCTCATATAGACAGAGAGCTGGTTGATGGATGAGATTATGAGCATGGTAACCCTGGTCTCCAAGCTCCTCATATAGACAGAGACAGTGAGCATGGTAACCCTGGTCTCCAAGCTCCTCATACAGACAGAGACAGTGAGCATGGTAACCCTGGTCTCCAAGCTCCTCATATAGACAGAGAGCTGGTTGATGGATGAGATTATGAGCATGGTAACCCTGGTCTCCAAGCTCCTCATATAGACAGAGACAGTGAGCATGGTAACCCTGGTCTCCAAGCTCCTCATATAGACAGAGAGCTGGTTGATGTATGAGATTATGAGCATGGTAACCCTGGTCTCCAAGCTCCTCATATAGACAGAGACAGTGAGCATGGTAACCCTGGTCTCCAAGCTCCTCATAGAGACAGAGACAGTGAGCATGGTAACCCTGGTCTCCAAGCTCCTCATATAGACAGAGAGCTGGTTGATGGATGAGATTATGAGCATGGTAACCCTGGTCTCCAAGCTCCTCATATAGACAGAGACAGTGAGCATGGTAACCCTGGTCTCCAAGCTCCTCATATAGACAGAGAGCTGGTTGATGGATGAGATTATGAGCATGGTAACCCTGGTCTCCAAGCTCCTCATATAGACAGAGACAGTGAGCATGGTAACCCTGGTCTCCAAGCTCCTCATAGAGACAGAGACAGTGAGCATGGTAACCCTGGTCTCCAAGCTCCTCATATAGACAGAGAGCTGGTTGATGGATGAGATTATGAGCATGGTAACCCTGGTCTCC
This sequence comes from Oncorhynchus tshawytscha, assembly GCF_018296145.1. NCBI lineage: Eukaryota > Metazoa > Chordata > Actinopteri > Salmoniformes > Salmonidae > Oncorhynchus > Oncorhynchus tshawytscha. The sequence goes on from NW_024609695.1 coordinate 205,636, forward strand.
AAGCTCCTCATATAGACAGAGACAGTGAGCATGGTAACCCTGGTCTCCAAGCTCCTCATATAGACAGAGACAGTGAGCATGGTAACCCTGGTCTCCAAGCTCCTCATATAGACAGAGACAGTGAGCATGGTAACCCTGGTCTCCAAGCTCCTCATATAGACAGAGAGCTGGTTGATGGATGAGATTATGAGCATGGTAACCCTGGTCTCCAAGCTCCTCATATAGACAGAGACAGTGAGCATGGTAACCCTGGTCTCCAAGCTCCTCATAGAGACAGAGACAGTGAGCATGGTAACCCTGGTCTCCAAGCTCCTCATATAGACAGAGAGCTGGTTGATGGATGAGATTATGAGCATGGTAACCCTGGTCTCCAAGCTCCTCATATAGACAGAGACAGTGAGCATGGTAACCCTGGTCTCCAAGCTCCTCATATAGACAGAGACAGTGAGCATGGTAACCCTGGTCTCCAAGCTCCTCATATAGACAGAGACAGTGAGCATGGTAACCCTGGTCTCCAAGCTCCTCATATAGACAGAGAGCATGGTAACCCTGGTCTCCAAGCTCCTCATATAGACAGAGACAGTGAGCTGGCTGATGGATAAGATTATGAGCATGGTAACGCTGGTCTCCAAGGTCCTCATATAGACAGAGACAGTGAGCATGGTAACCCTGGTCTCCAAGCTCCTCATATAGACAGAGACAGTGAGCATGGTAACCCTGGTCTCCATGGTAATTAGAACATCTGAACAGAATGTGATAGTCATACCATTGTGTCATCATTGCATTCCAAACTGCCGCCTCATCAGAACCAATTCCATGCAGCTGTTTAAACCATTCATAAAATATGCAACGTACAGACATCACTCCTCCATTTCCTGGTTGCAAAAATTCTAAATTGTTCCCCTAATTTGAGTTTATATGACAAAACAAACACGTCTAGTGTAGAGAATCATTGTACCATCTAAACTGCTGTGAAATATATTTTCAATAACCCCAAAATATAGTATTTTCAGCTGTTTGAAGCTGGTGAACAAAACCGACAGTAAAAAGACACAAAAAACGAAACCGAAGAATGGGAAGCAGAAAAAAATAGCACGAATAGAACAGATCTGACACTTCTTAGACTTTCAATGAGAATGACAGATCTATAACTCATATTGCTTTGTGAAATTTGGTCAGGTAAGCCAAAAGGTGACATGGTGCAGCTTTAAAAGAGAAGAGAGGGTTTAAACACCTGAACAGAAACACAGGCAGGAAAGAGAAGAGAGGGTTTAAACACCTGAACAGAAACACAGGCAGGAAAGAGAAGAGGGTTTTTACATCTGAACAGAAACACAGGCAGGAAAGAGAAGAGGGTTTTTACATCTGAACAGAAACAGAGGCAGGAAAGAGAAAGATTAGAGAGGGTTTAAACACCTGAACAGAAACACAGGCAGGAAAGAGAAAGATTAGAGAGGGTTTAAACATCTGAACAGAAACACAGGCAGGAAAGAGAAAGATTAGAGAGGGTTTAAACATCTGAACAGAAACACAGGCAGGAAAGAGAAAGATTAGAGAGGGTTTAAACATCTGAACAGAAACAGAGGCAGGCCAGGGAAAGAAAATAGCTGAAAACTGGAGCAGCGTAGCAAGCATTTTTCCAATGTTGTTTCACCCGTTGCCAGAATCAGTCTTGCTCCGCGTATTAAAACTTTGGCCCTATATGGTTCTATCAACAGAATGGGGTGTTACAATCATTTATACTGTATGTTACACCATTATCCAGCCTCAATGGGTGTTACAATCATTTATACTGTATGTTACACCATTATCCAGCCTCAATGGGTGTTACAATCATTTATACTGTATGTTACACCATTATCCAGCCTCAATGGGTGTTACAATCATTTATACTGTATGTTACACCATTATCCAGCCTCAATGGGTGTTACAATCATTTATACTGTATGTTACACCATTATCCAGCCTCAATGGGTGTTACAATCATTTATACTGTATGTTACACCATTATCCAGCCTCAATGGGTGTTACAATCATTTATACTGTATGTTACACCATTATCCAGCCTCAATGGGTGTTACAATCATTTATACTGTATGTTACACCATTATCCAGCCTCAATGGGTGTTACAATCATTTATACTGTATGTTACACCATTATCCAGCCTCAATGGGTGTTACAATCATTTATACTGTATGTTACACCATTATCCAGCCTCAATGGGTGTTACAATCATTTATACTGTATGTTACACCATTATCCAGCCTCAATGGGATGCTAGATACTGTACACAGTGACAGAATATGGTAACCCTCTTTAGCTATACAGCTAACGTACCAGAATATAGTAACCCTCTTTAGCTATACAGCTAACGTACCAGAATATAGTAACCCTCTTTAGCTATACAGCTAACGTACCAGAATATAGTAACCCTCTTTAGCTATACAGCTAACGTACCAGAATATAGTAACCCTCTTTAGCTATAAAGCTAACGTACCAGAATATAGTAACCCTCTTTAGCTATACAGCTAACATACCAGAATATAGTAACCCTCTTTAGCTATAAAGCTAACATACCAAAATATAGTAACCCTCTTTAGCTATAAAGCTAACATACCAGAATATAGTAACCCTCTTTAGCTATAAAGCTAACATACCAGAATATAGTAACCCTCTTTAGCTATACAGCTAACGTACCAGAATATAGTAACCCTCTTTAGCTATACAGCTAACATACCAGAATATAGTAACCCTCTTTAGCTATACAGCTAACATACCAGAATATAGTAACCCTCTTTAGCTATACAGCTAACGTACCAGAATATAGTAACCCTCTTTAGCTATAAAGCTAACATACCAGAATATAGTAACCCTCTTTAGCTATACAGCTAACATACCAGAATATAGTAACCCTCTTTAGCTATACAGCTAACATACCAGAATATAGTAACCCTCTTTAGCTATACAGCTAACGTACCAGAATATAGTAACCCTCTTTAGCTATAAAGCTAACATACCAGAATATAGTAACCCTCTTTAGCTATAAAGCTAACATACCAGAATATAGTAACCCACTTTAGCTATAAAGCTAACATACCAGAATATGGTAACCCTCTTTAGCTATAAAGCTAACATACCAGAATATAGTAACCCTCTTTAGCTATAAAGCTAACATACCAGAATATAGTAACCCTCTTTAGCTATACAGCTAACGTACCAGAATATAGTAACCCTCTTTAGCTATAAAGCTAACATACCAGAATATAGTAACCCACTTTAGCTATAAAGCTAACATACCAGAATATAGTAACCCTCTTTAGCTATAAAGCTAACGTACCAGAATATAGTAACCCCCCCCCAGCTAACATTTTTATTTATTTTATTTTACCTTTATTTAACTAGTCAAGTCAGTTAAGAACAAATTCTTATTTTCAATGACAGCCTAGGAACAGTGGGTTAACTGCCTTGTTCAGGGGCAGAACGACAGATTTGTACCTTGTCAGCTCAGGGTTTTGAACTTGCAACCTTTCGGTTACTAGTCCAACGCTCTAACCACCAGGCTACCCTGTCACATACCAGTGACAGAATATGGTAACCCTCTTTAGCTATAAAGCTAACGTACCAGTGACAGCCCTCTTACATAAGGCCTGAATAGAAGTCTCTAATTGGGGATTTGAATTGACGGGTCCATCTGTTGGTTGTTGTCAGGAAGTCTGAACAGCGTGGCGCCTCCCTCCCTCCCTATCCACGCTTCATCCCTCCCCCTCTTCCTCCCTCCATCCTTCCCTCCTCTCTTCCTCCATCTCGTTCCCGCTCTCTCTCTGTCTCTCATTCCTTTAAATGACTAACTATCATAATGATTTAAAATCACAACAGCACCTCACAGAAAGTCACATTCTTTGGCCGTGCAGAGGGCTACTCACCAAACGGCACTGTGGCTGGCCTGCTCAGAGCTGCACCAGGAGAGGGAGGGAGGGAGGGAGGGAGGGAGGGAGGAATTTTGGGCAACCACAACAGCAAGGAAAGAGATCAGGATGGCAACCAGACATTATGAAGGAGGAGGACAGGAGAGAGGGGAAGGAGGAGGACAGGAGAGAGGGGAAGGAGGAGGACAGGAGAGAGAGAAGGAGGAGGACAGGAGAGAGGGGAAGGAGGAGGACAGGAGAGAGGGGAAGGAGGAGGACAGGAGAGAGAGAAGAAGGAGGAGGACAGGAGAGAGGGGAAGGAGGAGGACAGGAGAGAGGGGAAGGAGGAGGACAGGAGAGAGGGGAAGGAGGAGGACAGGAGAGAGAGGAAGGAGGAGGACAGGAGAGAGAGAAGAAGGAGGAGGACAGGAGAGAGGGGAAGGAGGAGGACAGGGAGAGAGGGGAAGGAGGAGGACAGGAGAGAGAGAAGAAGGAGGAGGACAGGAGAGAGGGGAAGGAGGAGGACAGGAGAGAGAGAAGAAGGAGGAGGACAGGGAGAGAGAAGAAGGAGGACAGGAGAGAGAAGAAGGAGGAGGACAGGAGAGAGGGGAAGGAGGAGGACAGGAGAGAGGGGAAGGAGGAGGACAGGAGAGAGGGGAAGGAGGAGGACAGGAGAGGGGAAGGAGGAAGGAGGAAGAGGAGGAAGAAGGAGGAAGAGAGAGAAGAAGGAGGAAGAGAGAGAAGAAGGAGGAAGAGAGAGAAGAAGGAGGAAGAGAGAGAAGAAGGAGGAGGACAGGAGAGAAGGGAAGGAGGAGGACAGGAGAGAGGGGAAGGAGGAGGACAGGAGAGAGGGGAAGGAGGAAGAGAGAGAAGAAGGAGGAAGAGAGAGAAGAAGGAGGAAGAGAGAGAAGAAGGAGGAAGAGAGAGAAGAAGGAGGAAGAGAGAGAACAAGGAGGAAGAGAGAGAAGGAGGAGGAGAGAGAGAGGAGGAGGAGGAAGAGAGAGAAGAAGGAGGAAGAGAGAGAAGAAGGAGGAAAGAGAGAGAAGGAGGAGGGGGAAGAGGAAAGAGGAGAGAAACATAAGAGGGAGAGAAAATACAGAAGGGAGAGAAACATACAGAAGGGGGAGAGAAAGATACAGAAGGGGGAGAGAAACATACAGAAGGGGGAGAGAAACATACAGAAGGGGGAGAGAGAGTCAGAGACAAAGCTGACATGGAGAGGAAAGTTAAGACTGGTAATTCAGTAAAGATGATGTAGAGTCAGTGATACAAACCATGACCATTAGACACTCACTATTTATAACATCTAGCAGAAACAAAGGGAGGTTGAAGACAAATGACGATGTCTCTTAAAATGATCACCAACAAATGATTTCATGTCAGTGAGCTGGTTGTCCATCCAAAACAGCATCTCAAATAATATACTAGTCACCACACTGCCAAACACTGGTGAAGGTTATCTATAACAATGTGTGATGGCTGTTATTATTAGTGAAACACTGGAAGGTATATACTCCCCCCCCCTGCTTTCATCATAATAACAGTGACCCTCAGCCCCCTGCTTTCATCATAATAACTGTGACCCTCATCAGGTATTTAATCTCCCGTCCATCCCACACGCTGATAAACGTCTGGGTCTCTGTCCCCCTGGTCTCTGTCCCCCTGGTCTGTTCAGTATCAGAACTCACCTGAAGGTGGTGTTCTCTGTCCCCCTGGTCTCTGTCCCCCTGGTCTCTGTCCCCCTGGTCTCTGAGAGGTTCAGTATCAGAACTCACCTGAAGGTGTTCCTCTCTGTCCCCCTGGTCTCTGTCCCCCTGGTCTCTGTCCCCCTGGTCTCCCCCTGAGGTGTTCCTCTCTGTCCCCCTGGTCTCTGTCCCCCTGGTCTCTGTGTCCCCCTGGTCTCTGAGAGGTTCAGTATCAGAACTCACCTGAAGGTGTTCCTCTCGGTCTTGTTCCCGTGTTGCTCCGGGACCGTCTGGGGCTGCCGTTGCTTCTCAGGGCCAGCCAAGTCAGTAGGAGACGGGCTGAGGACGGGCCGACGGACAGGAGGGAAAAACACACACACAGAGGGAGAGAGTGAGGAGCAAGGGTTGCCAAGGCCACTGCAGTACACAACACACACTTCAGTGTCTCCACACAAAGTGTTTCCTGTTACTCCTCTGAGACAGGGCTCCAAAACAAGGGGGTGCAGAGAGAGAAAACGTGTGTTTGTGTGTGTGTGTGTGTGTGTGTGTGTGTCTTTGTGCTTTGTGTGTGTGTCTTTGTGTGTGTGTGTGTGTGTGTCTTTGTGTGTCTGTGGTGTCTTTTGTGTGTGTCTGTCTTTGTGTGTGTGTGTGGTCCAGTGTGTGTCTTTGTGTGTGTGTGTGTCTTTGTGTCTGTCCCCTGGTCTCTGTCTTTGTGTCTTTGGTCTCTGAGAGGTTGTATCAGAACTCACCTGAAGTGTGTTCCTGTGTGTCTTGTTGCCCCGTGTGTGCTCCGGGACCGTCTGGGGCTGTGTGTGTGTGTCTCAGTGGCCAGCCAAGTCAGTGTGTGTCTTTGTGTGGGCTGTGACGGACAGGTGGAGGGAGTGAGTGAGTGAGTGAGTGACAGAGTGAGTGAGTGAGTGAGTGAGTGAGAGACAGAGTGTGTAGAGAGTGAAAAGTGTGTGTGTGTCTTTTGTGTGTGTCTTTGTGTGTGTGTGTGTGTGTGTGAGTGAGTGTGTGTGTGTGCTGAAAGTGTGTGTGAGAGTGTGTGTGAGTGTGAGTGAGAGAGTGTGTGTGTGTGTGAGTGAGTGTGAGTGTGTGTGTGTGAGTGTGTGTGAGTGTGTGTGTGAGAGTGAGTGAGTGTGTGTGAGAGAGTGAGTGAGTGAGTGAGTGAGTGAGTGTGTGAGAGAGTGAGTGAGTGAATGTGTGTGAGAGAGTGAGTGAGAGAGTGCCTCATCGTTTCTACGAGACAGAATAGTTGTAACTTGTTTTTCCAGCAGGCGTTAGTTTGTCAGTGTGTGGGACTGTAAGCAGTCACACATGATGTCAGTCACAGTGGAGGGTGTCCTTAACTAGTTAGTGACTGAACTAGTATCTAGAGACATTGGTTTAGCTAGTTAGTGACTGAACTAGTATCTGGAGACATTGGTTTAACTAGTTAGTGACTGAACTAGTATCTGTCTGGAGACATTGGTTTAGCTAGTTAGTGACTGAACTAGTATCTGGAGACATTGGTTTAGCTAGTTAGTGACTGAACTAGTATCTAGAGACATTGGTTTAGCTAGTTAGTGACTGAACTAGTATCTGGAGACATTGGTTTAGCTAGCTAGTGACTGAACTAGTATCTAGAGACATTGGTTTAACTAGCTAGTGACTGAACTAGTATCTGTCTGGAGACATTGGTTTAGCTAGTTAGTGACTGAACTAGTATCTAGAGACATTGGTTTAGCTAGCTAGTGACTGAACTAGTATCTGGAGACATTAGTTTAGCTAGCTAGTGACTGAACCAGTGTCTGGCGACATTGGTTTAACTAGCTAGTGACTGAACTAGTATCTGGAGACATTGGTTTAGCTAACTAGAGACATTGGTTTAGCTAACTAGTGACTGAACTAGTATCTAGAGACATTGGTTTAACTAGCTAGTGACTGAACTAGTATCTGTCTGGAGACATTGGTTTAGCTAGCTAGTGACTGAACTAGTATCTAGAGACATTGGTTTAACTAGCTAGTGACTGAACTAGTATCTGTCTGGAGACATTGGTTTAACTAGTTAGTGACTGAACTAGTATCTAGAGACATTGGTTTAACTAGCTAGTGACTGAACTAGTATCTGGAGACATTGGTTTAGCTAGTTAGTGACTGAACTAGTATCTAGAGACATTGGTTTAACTAGCTAGTGACTGAACTAGTATCTGGAGACATTGGTTTAGCTAGTTAGTGACTGAACTAGTATCTAGAGACATTGGTTTAACTAGCTAGTGACTGAACTAGTATCTAGAGACATTGGTTTAGCTAGTTAGTGACTGAACTAGTATCTAGAGACATTGGTTTAGCTAGTTAGTGACTGAACTAGTATCTAGAGACATTGGTTTAGCTAGTTAGTGACTGAACTAGTATCTGTCTGGAGACATTGGTTTAGCTAGCTAGTGACTGAACTAGTATCTGTCTGGAGACATTGGTTTAGCTAGCTAGTGACTGAACTAGTATCTGGAGACATTGGTTTAGCTAGCTAGTGACTGAACTAGTATCTGGAGACATTGGTTTAGCTAGTTAGTGACTGAACTAGGATTTGTCTGGAGACATTGGTTTAACTAGCGACTGAACTAGTATCTGGAGACATTGGTTTAACTAGTTAGTGACTGAACTAGTATCTGGAGACATTGGATTAGTTAGCTAGTGACTGAACCGGTCCTCTCCTGAATACCTCCTGTCCAGGCTGACATCACCAGACAACATTACTGAACCGGTCCTCTCCTGAATACCTCCTGTCCAGGCTGACATCACCAGACAACATTACTGAACCGGTCCTCTCCTGAATACCTCCTGTCCAGGCTGACATCACCAGACAACATTACTGAACCGGTCCTCTCCTGAATACCTCCTGTCCAGGCTGACATCACCAGACAACATTACTGAACCGGTCCTCTCCTGAATACCTCCTGTCCAGGCTGACATCACCAGACAACATTACTGAACCGGTCCTCTCCTGAATACCTCCTGTCCAGGCTGACATCACCAGACAACATTACTGAACCGGTCCTCTCCTGAATACCTCCTGTCCAGGCTGACATCACCAGACAACATTACTGAACCGGTCCTCTCCTGAATACCTCCTGTCCAGGCTGACATCACCAGACAACATTACTGAACCGGTCCTCTCCTGAATACCTCCTGTCCAGGCTGACATCACCAGACAACATTACTGAACCGGTCCTCTCCTGAATACCTCCTGTCCAGGCTGACATCACCAGACAACATTACTGAACCGGTCCTCTCCTGAATACCTCCTGTCCAGGCTGACATCACCAGACAACATTACTGAACCGGTCCTCTCCTGAATACCTCCTGTCCAGCTGACATCACCAGACAACATTACTGAACCGGTCCTCTCCTGAATACCTCCTGTCCAGGCTGACATCACCAGACAACATTACTGAACCGGTCCTCTCCTGAATACCTCCTGTCCAGGCTGACATCACCAGACAACATTACTGAACCGGTCCTCTCCTGAATACCTCCTGTCCAGGCTGACATCACCAGACAACATTACTGAACCGGTCCTCTCCTGAATACATCCTGTCCAGGCTGACATCACCAGACAACATTACTGAACCGGTCCTCTCCTGAATACCTCCTGTCCAGGCTGACATCACCAGACAACATTACTGAACCGGTCCTCTCCTGAATACCTCCTGTCCAGGCTGACATCACCAGACAACATTACTGAACCGGTCCTCTCCTGAATACCTCCTGTCCAGGCTGACATCACCAGACAACATTACTGAACCGGTCCTCTCCTGAATACCTCCTGTCCAGGCTGACATCACCAGACAACATTACTGAACCGGTCCTCTCCTGAATACCTCCTGTCCAGGCTGACATCACCAGACAACATTACTGAACCGGTCCTCTCCTGAATACCTCCTGTCCAGGCTGACATCACCAGACAACATTACTGAACCGGTCCTCTCCTGAATACCTCCTGTCCAGGCTGACATCACCAGACAACATTACTGAACCGGTCCTCTCCTGAATACCTCCTGTCCAGGCTGACATCACCAGACAACATTACTGAACCGGTCCTCTCCTGAATACCTCCTGTCCAGGCTGACATCACCAGACAACATTACTGAACCGGTCCTCTCCTGAATACCTCCTGTCCAGGCTGACATCACCAGACAACATTACTGAACCGGTCCTCTCCTGAATACATCCTGTCCAGGCTGACATCACCAGACAACATTACTGAACCGGTCCTCTCCTGAATACCTCCTGTCCAGGCTGACATCACCAGACAACATTACTGAACCGGTCCTCTCCTGAATACATCCTGTCCAGGCTGACATCACCAGACAACATTACTGAACCGGTCCTCTCCTGAATACCTCCTGTCCAGGCTGACATCACCAGACAACATTACTGAACCGGTCCTCTCCTGAATACCTCCTGTCCAGGCTGACATCACCAGACAACATTACTGAACCGGTCCTCTCCTGAATACCTCCTGTCCAGGCTGACATCACCAGACAACATTACTGAACCGGTCCTCTCCTGAATACCTCCTGTCCAGGCTGACATCACCAGACAACATTACTGAACCGGTCCTCTCCTGAATACCTCCTGTCCAGGCTGACATCACCAGACAACATTACTGAACCGGTCCTCTCCTGAATACCTCCTGTCCAGGCTGACATCACCAGACAACATTACTGAACCGGTCCTCTCCTGAATACCTCCTGTCCAGGCTGACATCACCAGACAACATTACTGAACCGGTCCTCTCCTGAATACCTCCTGTCCAGGCTGACATCACCAGACAACATTACTGAACCGGTCCTCTCCTGAATACCTCCTGTCCAGGCTGACATCACCAGACAACATTACTGAACCGGTCCTCTCCTGAATACCTCCTGTCCAGGCTGACATCACCAGACAACATTACTGAACCGGTCCTCTCCTGAATACCTCCTGTCCAGGCTGACATCACCAGACAACATTACTGAACCGGTCCTCTCCTGAATACCTCCTGTCCAGGCTGACATCATCTAAGAGAAAGGATGAACTAAGTGCTTTTCTCCAGCTGTGTTAAAGCACAGAGCAGGGTTTACGTCCCAAATCGCACCCTATTCCCTTATGTAGTGCACTACTTTAGACCAGAGGCCATGGCTCTCTCCTGGACTGCATCCCAAATGGCACTCTATTCCCTATAGGGCTCTGGTTAAAAGTAGTGCACTATTTAGAGAACAGGGTGCCATTTGGGACTCAGTAGGGCACAAGCCCTCTTCAGTGGGTTAAGACTGATCCTCTCCTTTCACTGCCATTTTAATTAGTCAGACCTCTGTGGTCCCAGGTTCTCAGGAAGCTTTAATGGACTTTACCACAGTAGAAACATGAGTGAGTGAATGAGATGGTGAGTACGTGAATGAATGAGAGATCCAGAGAGAGACCCAGAGAGTTCGAGAGAGAGAGACCCAGAGAGTTCGAGAGAGAGAGACCCAGAGAGATCGAGAGAGAGAGACCCAGAGAGATCGAGAGAGAGAGACCCAGAGAGATCGAGAGAGAGAGACCCAGAGAGATCGAGAGAGAGAGACCCAGAGAGATCGAGAGAGAGAGACCCAGAGAGATCGAGAGAGAGAGACCCAGAGAGATCGAGAGAGAGAGACCCAGAGAGATCGAGAGAGAGAGACCCAGAGAGTTCGAGAGAGAGAGACCCAGAGAGATCGAGAGAGAGAGACCCAGAGAGATCCAGAGAGACCCAGAGAGATCGAGAGAGAGAGACCCAGAGAGATCGAGAGAGAGAGACCCAGAGAGACCCGAGAGAGAGAGACCCAGATCGAGAGAGAGACCCAGAGAGAGAGAGACCCAGAGATCGAGAGAGAGAGACCCAGAGAGAGAGAGAGAGACCCAGAGAGATCAGAGAGAGAGAGACCCAGAGAGATCGAGAGAGAGAGACCCAGAGAGATTGCGAGAGAGAGACCCAGAGAGATTGAGAGAGAGAGACCCAGAGAGATCGAGAGAGAGAGACACAGAGAGATCGAGAGAGAGAGACACAGAGAGAGAGAGAGAGAGAGAGAGACAGAGAGAGAGAGAGAGAGAGAGAGACAGAGAGAGACAGAGAGAGAGAGAGACAGAGGGTGATGGAGGTGTAGTCAGACCTGCTTGCGGCTCGAGAGGCAGAAGGAGCAGGTTCCTCAGAGATGGAACCAGCCTTGTTAAAGAGCCGTGACCTCCTACTGATCCCCAAGGCAGACATGTGGTGACTGAGGAATGATCGCCCCCTAGTGGCCAGGACAGGACAGGAGAGAGAGAGAGAGAGGAGAGGGGTAACAACCATGGTTTCATGACGGCTACCCAAAATAGTGCACTACTTTAAACCAGAGCACAATATAGGGAACAGGGCTCTGGTCTATAGTAGTGCCACTATATAGGGAATAGGGCTCTGGTCTATAGTAGTACCACTATATAGGGAATAGGGCTCTGGTCTATAGTAGTACCACTATACAGGGAATAGGGCTCTGGTCTATAGTAGTACCACTATATAGGGAATAGGGCTCTGGTCTATAGTAATACCACTATATAGGGAATAGGGCTCTGGTCTATAGTAGTACCACTATATAGGGAATAGGGCTCTGGTCTAAAGTAGTACCACTATATAGGGAATAGGGCTCTGGTCTATAGTAGTACCACTATATAGGGAATAGGGCTCTGGTCTATAGTAGTACCACTATATAGGGAATAGGGCTCTGGTCTATAGTAATACCACTATATAGGGAATAGGGCTCTGGTCTATAGTAGTACCACTATATAGGGAATAGGGCTCTGGTCTATAGTAGTACCACTATATAGGGAATAGGGCTCTGGTCTATAGTAGTACCACTATATAGGGAATAGGGCTCTGGTCTATAGTAGTACCACTATATAGGGAATAGGGCTCTGGTCTATAGTAGTACCACTATATAGGGAATAGGGCTCTGGTCTATAGTAGTACCACTATATAGGGAATAGGGCTCTGGTCTATAGTAGTACCACTATATAGGGAATAGGATGCCATTTTTTCAGACACAACCGAAAAGGAGGGTTAACACCAAATGAGAAACCAAGGAGGCAGACAGATCCACAACACCAGATAGATAGACAGGCTAGAGGACAGACAGGCTAGAGGACAGACAGGCTAGAGGACAGACAGGCTAGAGGACAGACAGGCTAGAGGACAGACAGGCTAGAGGACAGACAGGCTAGAGGACAGACAGGCTAGAGGACAGACAGGCTAGAGGACAGACAGCTAAGGACAGACAGGCTAGAACAGACAGGCTAGAGGACAGACAGGCTAGAGGACAGACAGGCTAGAGGACAGACAGGCTAGAGGACAGACAGGCTGAGGACAGACAGGCTAGAGGACAGACAGGCAGAGGACAGACAGGCTAGAGGACAGACAGGCTAGAGGACAGACAGGCTAGAGGACAGACAGGCTAGAGGACAGACAGGCTAGAGGACAGCCAATCAGCACTACAGACAGAGCATGAAGCACGTTCAGCCTATCAGCACTACAGCAACAACACAAACAAAGACCTAGAGAAACAATGACAACATGCTGGTGCGCGGCCTGCGGGTCACCATGACAACATGCTGGTGCGCGGCACCATGACAACATGCTGGTGCGCGGCCTGCGCGGCACCATGACAACATGCTGGTGCGCGGCCTGCGCGGCACCATGACAACATGCTGGTGCGCGGCCTGCGCGGCACCATGACAACATGCTGGTGCGCGGCCTGCGCGGCACCATGACAACATGCTGGTGCGCGGCCTGCGGGTCACCATGACAACATGCTGGTGCGCGGCCTGCGGGTCACCATGACAACATGCTGGTCCACGGCCTGCGGGTCACCATGACAACATGCTGGTGCACGGCCTGCGGGTCACCATGACAACATGCTGGTGCGCGGCCACAGGTCACATGACAACACAGGCACACGGGACACACACAGGCACGGAGAGGACAGACAGGCACACAGAGGTCACACATGACACACAGGCACACACAGGGACAGACAGGCTGGGACAGACACACACACACACAGACACACACACAGGTCACACACACACGGAGTCACACATGAGACACACAGGCAGAGGACACACACACGGAGACACACACACACACACACAGAGTCACACACACACACAGAGTCACACACACACACAGTCACACACACACACAGAGTCACACACACACACAGAGACAGACACACAGTCACACACACACAGTCACACACACAGAGTCAGAGTCACACACACACACACAGGAGTCACACACACACAGAGACACACACCACAGAGTCAGAGTCACACACACACACACACACAGGACACACACACACACAGAGTCACACACACACACAGAGGACACACAGGTCACACACACACACACACAGAGTCACACACACACACAGGTCACACACACACACAGAGTCAGAGTCACACACACACACAGACACAGAGTCACACACACACACAGACACACAGTCACACAGAGAGGACAGACACAGTCACACACAGAGTCACACACAGAGTCACACACACACACAGAGTCAGAGGCACACACAGACAGAGTCACACACACACACAGAGTCACACACACACACAGACACAGAGTCACACACACACACAGACACAGACACACACACACACACAGAGTCACACACACACACACAGAGTCACACACACACACACACAGTCACACACACACACACACAGAGTCACACACACACACACAGAGT
>NW_024609695.1:230000-280000 GCF_018296145.1 Oncorhynchus tshawytscha
GTGTCTTGAACCTCGTCTCCATCACTACAGTACAGTGTCTTGAACCTCGTCACTACAGTACAGTGTCTTGAACCTCTTCACTACAGTACAGTGTCTTGAACCTCTTCACTACAGTATAGTGTCTTGAACCTCTTCACTACAGTACAGTGTCTTGAACCTCGTCACTACAGTACAGTGTCTTGAACCTCTTCACTACAGTATAGTGTCTTGAACCTCGTCACTACAGTATAGTGTCTTGAACCTCGTCACTACACAGTGTCTTGAACCTCTTCACTACAGTACAGTGTCTTGAACCTCTTCACTACAGTACAGTGTCTTGAACCTCTTCACTACAGTACAGTGTCTTGAACCTCTTCACTACAGTACAGTGTCTTGAACCTCTTCACTACAGTACAGTGTCTTGAACCTCATCACTACAGTACAGTGTCTTGAACCTCGTCTCCATCACTACAGTGTCTTGAACCTCGTCACTACAGTACAGTGTCTTGAACCTCTTCACTACAGTACAGTGTCTTGAACCTCGTCACTACAGTACAGTGTCTTGAACCTCTTCTCTACAGTACAGTGTCTTGAACCTCGTCTCTACAGTACAGTGTCTTGAACCTCGTCTCTACAGTACAGTGTCTTGAACCTCGTCTCTACAGTACAGTGTCTTGAACCTCGTCTCCATCACTACAGTGTCTTGAACCTCGTCTCCATCACTACAGTAACAGTCTTCATTCTAACACAGTCTTACGTAACAAGAGCTTCTCACCATATTCTAGTTTCACACCCTGTCCTATCTGTCACATCTCATTGGCTGTTCTCACTTCCCTGTTTAAAAAGGAGATCTGAAATCAGAGCTGTAGCAGCTGCAAGGGGATTGATTTACAAACATTTATTGAGCGAGAGACACTAGTGTTTAAGTCTCTTACAGACATCATGGGGGTGGGGCATGTTTTGGAGGGGGCAGGTGTTGGGGGGCATGTTTTGGAGGGGGGCGAAACCCGTTCCATTTGTCTCCTCGCCAATAGTGGACAAGGTCGTTATTTATTGATCTGTTTGTCAGCAGAGTAGCTACCCAGTAATTAGTGGTATTAAAAACATTATTGTACTGACTGACTCTCTCTGACATTACGGACAGTAGACTCTCTCTCTGACATTACGGACAGTAGACTCACTCTCTCTCTGACATTACGGACAGTAGACTCTCTCTCTCTCTGACATTACGGACAGTAGACTCTCTCTCTCTCTCTGACATTACGGACAGTAGACTCTCTCTCTCTGACATTACGGACAGTAGACTCTCTCTCTGACATTACGGACAGTAGACTCTCTCTCTGACATTACGGACAGTAGACTCTCTCTCTGACATTACGGACAGTAGACTCTCTCTCTGACATTACGGACAGTAGACTCTCTCTCTGACATTACGGACAGTAGACTCTCTCTGACTCTCTCTGACATTACGGACAGTAGACTCTCTGACATTACGGACAGTGGACTCTCTGACATTACGGACAGTAGACTCTCTCTCTCTCTGACATTACGGACAGTAGACTCTCTCTCTCTCTCTCTGACATTACGGACAGTAGACTCTCTCTCTCTGACATTACGGACAGTAGACTCTCTCTCTCTGACATTACGGACAGTAGACTCTCTCTCTCTGACATTACGGACAGTAGACTCTCTCTCTCTGACATTACGGACAGTAGACTCTCTGACATTACGGACAGTAGACTCTCTGACATTACGGACAGTAGACTCTCTGACATTACGGACAGTAGACTCTCTGACATTACGGACAGTAGACTCTCTGACATTACGGACAGTAGACTCTC
The DNA here is from genome assembly GCF_018296145.1 of Oncorhynchus tshawytscha. Lineage (NCBI taxonomy): Eukaryota > Metazoa > Chordata > Actinopteri > Salmoniformes > Salmonidae > Oncorhynchus > Oncorhynchus tshawytscha. The sequence continues at coordinate 231,821 of NW_024609695.1, forward strand.
TGACATTACGGACAGTAGACTCTCTGACATTACGGACAGTAGACTCTCTGACATTACGGACAGTAGACTCTCTGACATTACGGACAGTAGACTCTCTGACATTACGGACAGTAGACTCTCTGACATTACGGACAGTAGACTCTCTGACATTACGGACAGTAGACTCTCTGACATTACGGACAGTAGACTCTCTGACATTACGGACAGTAGACTCTCTGACATTACGGACAGTAGACTCTCTGACATTACGGACAGTAGACTCTCTGACATTACGGACAGTAGACTCTCTGACATTACGGACAGTAGACTCTCTGACATTACGGACAGTAGACTCTCTGACATTACGGACAGTAGACTCTCTGACATTACGGACAGTAGACTCTCTGACATTACGGACAGTAGACTCTCTGACATTACGGACAGTAGACTCTCTGACATTACGGACAGTAGACTCTCTGACATTACGGACAGTAGACTCTCTGACATTACGGACAGTAGACTCTCTGACATTACGGACAGTAGACTCTCTGACATTACGGACAGTAGACTCTCTGACATTACGGACAGTAGACTCTCTGACATTACGGACAGTAGACTCTCTGACATTACGGACAGTAGACTCTCTGACATTACGGACAGTAGACTCTCTGACATTACGGACAGTAGACTCTCTGACATTACGGACAGTAGACTCTCTGACATTACGGACAGTAGACTCTCTCTCTCTGACAGAGAGAGTCTACTGTCCGTAATGTCAGAGAGAGAGAGTCTACTGTCCGTAATGTCAGAGAGAGAGAGTCTACTGTCCGTAATGTCAGAGAGAGAGTCTACTGTCCGTAATGTCAGAGAGAGAGTCTACTGTCCGTAATGTGAGAGAGAGTCTATTGTCCGTAATGTGAGAGAGAGTCTACTGTCCGTAATGGAGAGTAGAGTCTACTGTCTGAATGTGGAGAGAGACTCTCTACTGTCCGTAATGTCAGAGAGAGAGTCTACTGTCCGTAATGTCAGAGAGAGAGTCTACTGTCCGTAATGTGAGAGAGAGTCTACTGTCCGGACAGTAGACTCTCTCTCTCTCTCTGACATTACGGACAGTAGACTCTCTCTCTCTCTGACATTACGGAGAGTAGACTCTCTCTCTCTGACATTACGGAGAGTAGACTCTCTCTCTGACATTACGGACAGTAGACTCTCTCTCACATTACGGACAGTAGACTCTCTCTCTCACATTACGGACAGTAGACTCTCTCTCTCTGACATTACGGACAGTAGACTCTCTCTCTCTGACATTACGGACAGTAGACTCTCTCTCTCTGACATTACGGACAGTAGACTCTCTCTCTCTGACATTACGGACAGTAGACTCTCTCTCTCTGACATTACGGACAGTAGACTCTCTCTCTGACATTACGGACAGTAGACTCTCTCTCTCTGACATTACGGACAGTAGACTCTCTCTCTCACATTACGGACAGTAGACTCTCTCTCACATTACGGACAGTAGACTCTCTCTCTGACATTACGGACAGTAGACTCTCTCTCTCTCTGACATTACGGACAGTAGACTCTCTCTCACATTACGGACAGTAGACTCTCTCTCTGACATTACGGACAGTAGACTCTCTCTCTGACATTACGGACAGTAGACTCTCTCTCTGACATTACGGACAGTAGACTCTCTCTCTGACATTACGGACAGTAGACTCTCTCTCTCTGACATTACGGACAGTAGACTCTCTCTCTCTGACATTACGGACAGTAGACTCTCTCTCACATTACGGACAGTAGACTCTCTCTCTGACATTACGGAGAGTAGACTCTCTCTCTCTGACACTACGGAGAGTAGACTCTCTCTCTGACATTACGGACAGTAGACTCTCTCTCTGACATTACGGACAGTAGACTCTCTCTCACATTACAGACAGTAGACTCTCTCTCTCTCTCTGACATTACGGACAGTAGACTCTCTCTCTCACATTACGGACAGTAGACTCTCTCTCTGACATTACGGACAGTAGACTCTCTCTCTGACATTACGGACAGTAGACTCTCTCTCTGACATTACGGACAGTAGACTCTCTCTCTCTCACATTACAGACAGTAGACTCTCTCTCTCTCATTCTCTCTCTCTCTCTCTCTGACATTACGGACAGTAGACTCTCTCTCTGACATTACGGACAGTACTCTCTCTCTCTCTCTCTCTCTCTGACATTACGGACAGTAGACTCTCTCTCTGACATTCTCTCTCTCTCTCTCTGACATTACAGACAGTAGACTCTCTCTCTCTGACATTACGGAGAGTAGACTCTCTCTCTGACATTACGGACAGTAGACTCTCTCTCTGACATTACGGACAGTAGACTCTCTCTCTCTGACATTACGGACAGTAGACTCTCTCTCTCTGACATTACGGACAGTAGACTCTCTCTCTCTGACATTACGGACAGTAGACTCTCTCTCTCTGACATTACGGACAGTAGACTCTCTCTCTCTGACATTACGGACAGTAGACTCTCTCTCTCTGACATTACGGACAGTAGACTCTCTCTCTCTGACATTACTGACAGTAGACTCTCTCTCTCTGACATTACGGACAGTAGACTCTCTCTCTCTGACATTACGGACAGTAGACTCTCTCTCTCTGACATTACGGACAGTAGACTCTCTCTCTCTGACATTACGGACAGTAGACTCTCTCTCTCTGACATTACGGACAGTAGACTCTCTCTCTCTGACATTACTGACAGTAGACTCTCTCTCTCTCTCTGACATTACGGACAGTAGACTCTCTCTCTCTGACATTACGGACAGTAGACTCTCTCTCTCTGAAATTACGGACAGTAGACTCTCTCTCTCTGAAATTACGGACAGTAGACTCTCTCTCTCTCTGACATTACTGACAGTAGACTCTCTCTCTCTCTCTGACATTACGGACAGTAGACTCTCTCTCTCTCTGACATTACGGACAGTAGACTCTCTCTGTGTGTGTGTGTACACTGCGGTCAGGTCTCTACTGTATGTAATACCCACCAGACTGCCACTGAGAGTGTAGAGCCACTGAACAGTGTCATTGTGGTCGATCACACCGTTCATCCCATCTACAAACAGCATGATCTGACTGAGGGCTGCAACACAAAGATCAGATTAGGAGCTGCAACACAAAGATCAGATTAGGAGCTGCTACACAAAGACACTAAAGCCCTGACGTTCAGCGTCCTCAGTGTCACGATACTAAAGCCCTGACGTTCAGTATCGCGATACTAAAGCCCTGACGTTCAGTATCGCGATACTAAAGCCCTAACTTTCAGTGTCGCGATACTAAAGCCCTAACTTTCAGTATCGCGATACCAAAGCCCTAACTTTCAGTATCGCGATACCAAAGCCCTAACTTTCAGTATCGCGATACCAAAGCCCTAACTTTCAGTATCGCGATACCAAAGCCCTAACTTTCAGTATCGCGATACCAAAGCCCTAACTTTCAGTATCGCGATACTAAAGCCCTGACGTTCAGTATCACGATACTAAAGCCCTGACGTTCAGTATCACGATACTAAAGCCCTGACGTTCAGTATCACGATACTAAAGCCCTGACGTTCAGTATCACGATACTAAAGCCCTGACGTTCAGTATCACGATACTAAAGCCCTGACGTTCAGTATCACGATACTAAAGCCCTGACGTTCAGTATCACGATACTAAAGCCCTGACGTTCAGTATCATGATACTAAAGCCCTGACGTTCAGTATCGCGATACTAAAGCCCTAACGTTCAGTATCCTCAGTATCTTGTTGGATCGGTAACACTAATAATTGTAAAAGTATCGAGGTATTTATTTACTGTGTAACATTCATTGCAAATTTGTTCTGAAATATGTACGTATGAGAAAACTATTAAAGTGATATATAAGGTAGGGGAGTCTGTTAGATGAGTGGGGCAGGCAGGTAGTCTAGTGGTTAGAGCGTTGGACTAGTAACCAAAAGGTTGCTGGATCGAATCCCTGAGCTGACAAGGTAAAAATCTGTCGTTCTGCCCCTGAACAGGCAGTTAACCCACTGTTCCTAGTCCGTCATTGTAAATAAGAATCTGTTCTTAACTGACTTGCCTAGTTAAATAAAAGGTTAAATGAAAATGATTGTTGAGATCGTACTCACCTCGGAGAATGTAGTTCTGATAGTTGTGGTCTGCCTCCGTTCCAACCTTGATGAAACACGTCAAGCCTTCTGAATTCACAAACTCTGGCACCAGGTCTTTATCGTCCTACAACACACCGCAACCACACAGCAGATTGTTAACAGAGAGGATACCATAGAAACCCTGCTTAGACGCAGTTTAGACCCCAAACAGACAGTTAATGTTCCCCGCACACTAGAGTAGTGTGTTGCAACCGAGGACAGATGATTCTTTACGTGCTTCAGCACTCAGCCGCCCCGCTTGTGTGGCCTAACACTTCGTGGCTGAGCTGCTTCTAGATGTTTCCACTTCACAATAACAGCACTTACAGTTGACCGGGGCAGAAATTTGACGAACTGACTTGTTGGAAAGGTGACATCCTATGACGGTGCCACGTTGAAAGTCACTGAGCTCTTCAGTATGGGTCATTCTACTGCCAATGTTTGTCTATGGAGATTGCATGGGCTGTGTGCTCGATTTTATACACCTGTCAGCAACGGGTGTGACTGTAGCCACTAAATTAAAGGGGTGTCCACATACTTTTGTATATATATATAAAATACAAATGCACTATATATACAAAAGTATCTCAAAAACATTGTCATGTAAAATGTAAATGACAAACCTAAAAAGTAACTTCTGTTGCCATTGGCAACTATGTAAAAACAGCCAACAGATTAAAATATTGCATCCTGCAGGTAGAAAATATCCTGATAAAAATAAAACACACACATGGCCTTTCTGCAACGAACTAGCAACATTGTACCAACTATTAACTAAAAATGACTCCAACCTGAAGGTCTCACCAGCAACATTGTACCAACTATTAACTAAAAATGACTCCAGCCTGAAGGTCTCACCAGCAACATTGTACCAACTATTAACTAAAAATGACTCCAACCTGAAGGTCTCACCAGCAACATTGTACCAACTATTAACTAAAAATGACTCCAACCTGAAGGTCTCACCAGCAACATTGTACCAACTATTAACTAAAAATGACTCCAACCTGAAGGTCTCACCAGCAACATTGTACCAACTATTAACTAAAAATGACTCCAACCTGAAGGTCTCACCAGCAACATTGTACCAACTATTAACTAAAAATGACTCCAACCTGAAGGTCTCACCAGCAACATTGTACCAACTATGAACTAAAAATGTCTCCAGCCTGAAGGTCTCACCAGTAAACTTGCAACATTGTATCAACTATCCTGGTCCCTCAGAGTGTCCCTGCCCAGTGAGCTCGGGACAGACACAGCTGGAGACCATTTGATCAAGGTGATAAGAAGCGGTGCTTGACCTTTGGCAGGAGCTCACCGGAGCCGAGTACCGGCACCTCAAACATGTTCTACAGCTGGAGCTCCTGTTCCCTCTGATATAGAATATTAGCTCAAAAACTATTTCCTGTCCCTAAATATAAAAACGGTACCAGCACCCAGAAATGAGTACCGGGTAACCTGTTTCAGTCCAAGTCAAGCACTGATAAGAAGTAGTCAGGTAGGTCCCTGTTTGAGGACGTTTCCATTGGACCAGAGCAGGACACATGTCCCTGTTTGAGGACGTTTCCATTGGACCAGAGCAGGACACATGTCCCTGTTTGAGGACGTTTCCATTGGACCAGAGCAGGACACATGTCCCTGTTTGAGGACGTTTCCATTGGACCAGAGCAGGACACATGACCCTGTTTGAGGACGTTTCCATTGGACCAGAGCAGGACACATGACCCTGTTTGAGGACGTTTCCATTGGACCAGAGCAGGACACATGACCCTGTCTCCCCTCGCTCTCTCCCCACCCCCCAGTCTCCATTCTTCCAGGTTCCTCTGTTCCAGTCCTATCAGACACAGAGTAGAGCCGTTTCCACTGACCCTGTTGGCACCAGCTCACAGAGAGAGGAAGAGGGAGGATGGTGGATGTGATATGGAGAGAATCAGCACAGGTCTAATAAACGGTGGGTGGGACTCAGTAATGTCTAGTATTGGATTTGGCCCAAACATAACAATTTGTAATTAGAACAAAAAGATAAATGCTTTGCCAAATTTTGACCATTTTATTGGTCCTAACCAGAGATCATATACTGGCCTTTACCAGAGATCATATACTGGCCTTTACCAGAGATCATATACTGGCCTTTACCAGAGATCATATACTGGCCTTTACCAGAGATCATATACTGGCCTTTACCAGAGATCATATACTGGCCTTTACCAGAGATCATATACTGGCCTTTACCAGAGATCATATACTGGCCTTTACCAGAGATAATATACTGGCCTTTACCAGAGATAATATACTGGCCTTTACCAGAGATAATATACTGGCCTTTACCAGAGATAATATACTGGCCTTTACCAGAGATAATATACTGGCCTTTACCAGAGATAATATACTGGCCTTTACCAGAGATAATATACTGGCCTTTACCAGAGATAATATACTGGCCTTTACCAGAGATAATATACTGGCCTTTACCAGAGATAATATACTGGCCTTTACCAGAGATAATATACTGGCCTTTACCAGAGATAATATACTGGCCTTTACCAGAGATAATATACTGGCCTTTACCAGAGATAATATACTGGCCTTTACCAGAGATAATATACTGGCCTTTACCAGAGATAATATACTGGCCTTTACCAGAGATAATATACTGGCCTTTACCAGAGATAATATACTGGTCTTTACCAGAGATAATATACTGGTCTTTACCTCAAAGAGCTGCTTGAGGGAGAACAGGGACCTCCGGAGCTCAGGTCCATGAGAGTTGTACAGCTTCTCTGAAAGAGATCAAAGTGATGAGGTTAACAATAACATCCCACACGACCGGGGAGACGTTCCACACGACACCACTACAAATAACCTACAAGACGCATTGTCTCCCCCCCTTAGAGCAGTGGGGTTGTTTAGATAGGTCTACTGTAGTATTTAGCAAAGGGGTTACCCCCCTTAGAGCAGTGAGGTTGTTTAGATAGGTCTACTGTAGTGTTTAGTAAAGGGATTACCCCCCTTAGAGCAGTGGGGTTGTTTAGATAGGTCTACTGTAGTGTTTAGTAAAGGGATTACCCCCTTAGAGCAGTGGGGTTGTTTAGATAGGTCTACTGTAGTGTTTAGTAAAGGGGTTAACCCCCCTTAAAGCAGTGGGGTTGTTTAGATAGGTCTACTGTAGTGTTTAGTAAAGGGTTACCCCCCTTAGAGCAGTGAGGTTGTTTAGATAGGTCTACTGTAGTGTTTAGTAAAGGGATTACCCCCTTAGAGCAGTGGGGTTGTTTAGATAGGTCTACTGTAGTGTTTAGTAAAGGGGTTAACCCCCCTTAAAGCAGTGGGGTTGTTTAGATAGGTCTACTGTAGTGTTTAGTAAAGGGGTTACCCCCTTAGAGCAGTGAGGTTGTTTAGATAGGTCTACTGTAGTGTCTAGTAAAGGGATTACCCCCTTAGAGCAGTGGGGTTGTTTAGATAGGTCTACTGTAGTGTTTAGTAAAGGGTTATACATCCCCCTTAGAGCAGTGGGGTTGTTTAGATAGGTCTACTGTAGTGTTTAGTAAAGGGGTTAACCCCCCTTAAAGCAGTGGGGTTGTTTAGATAGGTCTACTGTAGTGTCTAGTAAAGGGATTACCCCCTTAGAGCAGTGGGGTTGTTTAGATAGGTCTACTGTAGTGTTTAGTAAAGGGGTTACCCCCCCCCCTTAGAGCAGTGGGGTTGTTTAGATAGGTCTACTGTAGTGCTTGGTAAAGTACCACCCCCTTAGAGCAGTGGGGTTGTTTAGATAGGTCTACTGTAGTGTTTAGTAAAGGGGTTACCCCCCCCTTAGAGCAGTGGGGTTGTTTAGATAGGTCTACTGTAGTGTTTAGTAAAGGGGTTACCCCCCTTAGAGCAGTGGGGTTGTTTAGATAGGTCTACTGTAGTGTTTAGTAAAGGGGTTACCCCCTTAGAGCAGTGGGGTTGTTTAGATAGGTCTACTGTAGTGTCTAGTAAAGGGTTACCCCCTTAGAGCAGTGGGGTTGTTTAGATAGGTCTACTGTAGTGTTTAGTAAAGGGGTACCACCCCCTTAGAGCAGTGGGGTTGTTTAGATAGGTCTACTGTAGTGGGGTTACCCCCCTTAGAGCAGTGGGGTTGTTTAGATAGGTCTACTGTAGTGTTTAGTAAAGGGGTTACCCCCCTTAGAGCAGTGGGGTTGTTTAGATAGGTCTACTGTAGGGGTTCCCCCCCTTAGAGCAGTGGGGTTGTTTAGATAGGTCTACTGTAGTGTTTAGTAAAGGGGTTACCCCCCCTTAGAGCAGTGGGGTTGTTTAGATAGGTCTACTGTAGTGTTTAGTAAAGGGTTACCCCCCTTAGAGCAGTGGGGTTGTTTAGATAGGTCTACTGTAGTGTTTAGTAAAGGGGTTACCCCCCTTAAAGCAGTGGGGTTGTTTAGATAGGTCTACTGTAGTGTTTAGTAAAGGGGTTACCCCCCTTAGAGCAGTGAGGTTGTTTAGATAGGTCTACTGTAGTGTTTAGTAAAGGGATTACCCCCTTAGAGCAGTGGGGTTGTTTAGATAGGTCTACTGTAGTGTTTAGTAAAGGGTTACCCCCCTTAGAGCAGTGGGGTTGTTTAGATAGGTCTACTGTAGTGTTTAGTAAAGGGGTTACCCTTAAAGCAGTGGGGTTGTTTAGATAGGTCTACTGTAGTGTCTAGTAAAGGGATTACCCCCTTAGAGCAGTGGGGTTGTTTAGATAGGTCTACTGTAGTGTTTAGTAAAGGGGTTACCCCCTTAGAGCAGTGGGGTTGTTTAGATAGGTCTACTGTAGTGCTTGGTAAAGGGGTACCACCCCCTTAGAGCAGTGGGGTTGTTTAGATAGGTCTACTGTAGTGTTTAGTAAAGGGGTTACACCCCCCTTAGAGCAGTGGGGTTGTTTAGATAGGTCTACTGTAGTGTTTAGTAAAGGGGTTACCCCCCCTTAGAGCAGTGGGGTTGTTTAGATAGGTCTACTGTAGTGTCTAGTAAAGGGGTTACCCCCCCTTAGAGCAGTGGGGTTGTTTAGATAGGTCTACTGTAGTGTCTAGTAAAGGGGTTACCCCCTTAGAGCAGTGGGGTTGTTTAGATAGGTCTACTGTAGTGTCTAGTAAAGGGGTTACCCCCCCTTAGAGCAGTGGGGTTGTTTAGATAGGTCTACTGTAGTGTTTAGTAAAGGGGTACCACCCCCTTAGAGCAGTGGGGTTGTTTAGATAGGTCTACTGTAGGGGTTACCCCCTTAGAGCAGTGGGGTTGTTTAGATAGGTCTACTGTAGTGTTTAGTAAAGGGGTTAGCCCCCCTTAGAGCAGTGGGGTTGTTTAGATAGGTCTAGAGGGGTTACATCCCCCCTTAGAGCAGTGGGGTTGTTTAGATAGGTCTACTGTAGTGTTTAGTAAAGGGGTTACCCCCTTAGAGCAGTGGGGTTGTTTAGATAGGTCTACTGTAGTGTTTAGTAAAGGGGTTACCCCCCTTAGAGCAGTGGGGTTGTTTAGATAGGTCTACTGTAGTGTTTAGTAAAGGGATTACCCCCTTAGAGCAGTGGGGTTGTTTAGATAGGTCTACTGTAGTGTTTAGTAAAGGGGTTACCCCCCCCCCTTAGAGCAGTGGGGTTGTTTAGATAGGTCTACTGTAGTGTTTAGTAAAGGGGTACCACCCCCTTAGAGCAGTGGGGTTGTTTAGATAGGTCTACAGTAGTGTTTAGTAAAGGGGTACCCCCCCCCTTAGAGCAGTGGGGTTGTTTAGATAGGTCTACTGTAGTGTTTAGTAAAGGGTTATCTGTACACTGATCTACAGGTCCTCCATGTCCATGCAATCTGGTTCATTTGGGACCTCAAAAGGCAGAACTGATCATAAATCAGCACTTCTACTCTGAAACCTTGAGACGTGGAGCCTCAAGACTGTAAAGCCCAGATTCAGACTCTGCAGTAGATCAAGTTCAGACTGACAGATATGCTCTGTCTCTCTATGTCTATCTCCTTTCAGAGAGAGAAACCAGCCATCTAAACAACTGTCAGAAGATTATGAGCCGTGGCTGTGGTTACACACCGCAGGGGATCCGTGTGTGTGTGTGTGTGTGTGTTTGCATAGCAAATATTGTGACACACACACGTCAACAGTCAGTTGTGGTCATAGCAGTAAACCATGCCTGGCGTACTACCACCATTCACTGCTGTTACCATGGATACCAACAACCCATAAACAACAACACTCAACACCACAGATCAGGCAGTATCTAGTGGCCTATCAGTGTTCAGGAATGTGATTTACACAGATCAGACAGTATCTAGTAGCCTATCAGTGTTCAGGAATGTGATTTACACAGATCAGACAGTATCTAGTAGCCTATCAGTGTTCAGGAATATGATTTACACAGATCAGACAGTATCTAGTAGCCTATCAGTGTTCAATACTTCATGGTAACATCCTCCCTACGACCCGTATCAATACATCACAGTAACATCCTCCCTACGACCCGTATCAATACATCACAGTAACATCCTCCCTACGACCCGTATCAATACATCACAGTAACATCCTCCCTACGACACGCATTAATACAATATGATATCCTCCCTACGACCCGTATCAGTACTTTATAACATCCTCCCTATGACCCGTATCAATACTTTATGGTAACATCCTCCCTACGACCCGTATCAGTACTTTATGGTAACATCCTCCCTACGACCCGTATCAGTACTTTATGGTAACATCCTCCCTACGACCCGCATCAGTACTATATGGTAACATCCTCCCTACGACCCGTATCAGTACTATATGGTAACATCCTCCCTACGACCCATATCAATACTATATGATAACATCCTCCCTACGACCCGTATCAATACTTTATGGTAACATCCTCCCTACGACCCGTATCAGTACTTTATGGTAACATCCTCCCTACGACCCGTATCAATACTATATGGTAACATCCTCCCTACGACCCGTATCAGTACTATATGGTAACATCCTCCCTACGACCCATATCAATACTATATGATAACATCCTCCCTACGACCTGTATCAATACTTTATAACATCCTCCCCACGACCCGTATCAATACTATATGATAACATCCTCCCTACGACCCGTATCAATACATCACAGTAACATCCTACCTACAACCCGTATCAGTACTTTATGGTAACATCCTCCCTACGACCCGTATCAGTACTTTATGATAACATCCTCCCTATGACCCGTATCAATACTATATGATAACATCCTCCCTACGACCCGTATCAGTACTTTATGATAACATCCTCCCTACGACCCGTATCAATACATCACAGTAACATCCTCCCTACGACCCATATCTAAAACATGAGGATGCAACTTCCATATCATCAGTAGATCCTTTAACAGAGACTCCTTGCTTGGCTTCTGAAAGAGAGTCACGTCCCCAGACACCAAACAACACAATCAGCATCCATTTAACTCAGGACGACGACCGGTGGGGTTTTCCAGAACGGAACATGGACACTTCCTGTTTTTTTCCTCTAAGGGGTCAGAGTTCTGTTGTCAGGCAGAGTAGAGGACTGACACGGGAAACAGGGTTCTGTTGTCAGGCAGAGTAGAGGACTGACACGGGAAGCAGAGTTCTGTTGTCAGGCAGAGTAGAGGACTGACATGGGAAACAGGGTTCTGTTGTCAGGCAGAGTAGAGGACTGACACGGGAAACAGAGTTCTGTTGTCAGGCAGAGTAGAGGACTGACATGGGAAACAGGGTTCTGTTGTCAGGCAGAGTAGAGGACTGACACGGGAAACAGAGTTCTGTTGTCAGGCAGAGTAGAGGACTGACATGGGAAACAGAGTTCTGTTGTCCTGCTTCTCTCTGTTGTCAGGCAGAGTAGAGGACTGACATGGGAAACAGGGTTCTGTTGTCAGGCAGAGTAGAGGACTGACACGGGAAACAGGGTTCTGTTGTCAGGCAGAGTAGAGGACTGACACGGGAAACAGAGTTCTGTTGTCAGGCAGTTTAGAGGACTGACACGGGAAACAGAGTTCTGTTGTCAGGCAGAGTAGAGGACTGACACGGGAAACAGGGTTCTGTTGTCCTGCTTCTCTCTGTTGTCAGGCAGAGTAGAGGACTGACACGGGAAACAGGGTTCTGTTGTCCTGCTTCTCTCTGTTGTCAGGCAGAGTAGAGGACTGACACGGGAAACAGGGTTCTGTTGTCCTGCTTCTCTCTGTTGTCAGGCAGAGTAGAGGACTGACACGGGAAACAGGGTTCTGTTGTCCTGCTTCTCTCTGTTGTCAGGCAGAGTAGAGGACTGACACGGGAAACAGGGTTCTGTTGTCAGGCAGAGTAGAGGACTGACACGGGAAACAGGGTTCTGTTGTCAGGCAGAGTAGAGGACTGACACGGGAAACAGGGTTCTGTTGTCAGGCAGAGTAGAGGACTGACACGGGAAACAGGGTTCTGTTGTCAGGCAGAGTAGAGGACTGACACGGGAAACAGAGTTCTGTTGTCAGGCAGAGTAGAGGACTGACACGGGAAACAGAGTTCTGTTGTCAGGCAGAGTAGAGGACTGACACGGGAAACAGGGTTCTGTTGTCCTGCTTCTCTCTGTTGTCAGGCAGAGGTAGACACCTCATTTGGCCGCCTTTCCTTCCAGTTCTCTGCTGCCAGTGACTGGAACGAATTGCAAAAATCGCTGAAGTTGGAGACTTATTTCCCTCACCAATTTCAAACATCAACTATCTGAGCAGCTAACCGATCGCTGCAGCTGTACATAGTCCATCTCTCATGTGAGCGCAGACCATCTATTGGCACAATGGACAGTTAACATCTCGTCCCGTGTTTTATGATTCTGATAGTCCATCTGTAAATAGCCCACCCAATCTACCTACCTCATCCCCATACTGTTTTTATTTACTGTTCTGCTCTTTTGCACACCAGTATCTCTACTTGCACATGTTCATCTGCTCATTTATCACTCCAGTGTTAATCTGCTAAATTGTAATTATTCGCTCCTATGGCCTATTTATTGCCCACCTCCTCATGCCTTTTGCACACCAGTATCTCTACTTGCACATGTTCATCTGCTCATCTATCACTCCAGTGTTAATCTGCTGAATTGTAATTATTCGCTCCTATGGCCTATTTATTGCCCACCTCCTCATGCCTTTTGCACTGGTTAAATAAAGGTCTTTCTCAACAAATAAAGGTGTTCCCAACCACACTGTACATAGACTCTCTTTTCTCTACTGTGTCATTGACTTGTTTGTGTTATTGTTTACTCCATGCGTAACTCTGTGTTGTTGTTTGTGTCGAACTGCTTTGTTTTATCTTGGTCAGGGTCGCAGTTGTAAATGAGAACGTGTTCTCAACTAGCCTACCTGGTTAAATAAAGGTGATCTGGTCTACCTGGTTAAACAAAGGTGTTCTCAACTAGCCTACCTGGTTAAACAAAGGTGTTCTCAACTAGCCTACCTGGTTAAAAACAAAGGTGTTCTCAACTAGCCTACCTGGTTAAAAACAAAGGTGTTCTCAACTAGCCTACCTGGTTAAATACAGGTGTTCTCAACTGGCCTACCTGGTTAAAAACAAAGGTGTTCTCAACTAGCCTACCTGGTTAAACAAAGGTGAAATCAAACATAAAACTGACATGGGAAATGAACAGAACAACGATGGTGTAACTATAAAAGATGTCAATGACGCGTACAGACGGGTAAATAACGACCAGTCTCATTTGTCCGCTGAACACCTGGCACTGTAAAACAAGTCCACATTACCGTTTATACTTCACTACGAAGGAATGTTAAAAACATATTGGATTGTTCAGCAACTGTCTACCGTTATCCTGCTTGAACTGACACTGCCATCTAAGTCTTAGATATCTGGGATCATGTTGTGCTACGGCGTCATGCAGAGTAACATATCGTCAGGTTAAACTGATCCTGATAACAGGACACTGAGCTAAGAGAGACTGCTTCCTGCACTGTGCTGTCATCTGCTGAGTTCACACTAAGAGGAGCTGAGGAAGGAAAGGAAAGGGGGGGTGGACGAGTACAGAGAACAGAGAGGCCAGTAGGGGCCAGAACAGCCCAAAGAGGCCAGAGTACAGAGAACAGAGAGGCCAGTAGGGGCCAGAACAGCCCAAAGAGGCCAGAGTACAGAGAACAGAGGGGCCAGAACAGCCCAAAGAGGCCAGAGTACAGAGAACAGAGGGGCCAGAACAGCCCAAAGAGGCCAGAGTACAGAGAACAGAGAGGCCAGGCCAGAGTACAGAGAACAGAGAGGCCAGTAGGGGGGCCAGAGTACAGAGAACAGAGAGGCCAGTAGGGGCCAGAACAGCCCAAAGAGGCCAGAGTACAGAGAACAGAGAGGCCAGTAGGGGCCAGAACAGCCCAAAGAGGCCAGAGTACAGAGAACAGAGAGGCCAGTAGGGGCCAGAACAGCCCAAAGAGGCCAGAGTACAGAGAACAGAGAGGCCAGTAGGGGCCAGAACAGCCCAAAGAGGCCAGAGTCACAGAGAACAGAGAGGCCAGTAGGGGCCAGAACAGCCCAAAGAGGCCAGAGTACAGAGAACAGAGAGGCCAGAGGGGCCAGAACAGCCCAAAGAGGCCAGAGTACAGAGAACAGAGAGGCCAGTAGGGGCCAGAACAGCCCAAAGAGGCCAGAGTACAGAGAACAGAGGCCAGTAGGGGCCAGAACAGCCCAAAGAGGCCAGAGTACAGAGAACAGAGGGGCCAGAACAGCCCAAAGAGGCCAGAGTACAGAGAACAGAGGGGCCAGAACAGCCCAAAGAGGCCAGAGTACAGAGAACAGAGGGGCAGTAGGGGCCAGAACAGCCCAAAGAGGCCAGAGTACAGAGAACAGAGAGGCCAGTAGGGGCCAGAACAGCCCAAAGAGGCCAGAGTACAGAGAACAGAGGGGCCAGTAGGGGGGGCCAGAACAGCCCAAAGAGGCCAGAGTACAGAGAACAGAGGGGCCAGTAGGGGCCAGAACAGCCCAAAGAGGCCAGAGTACAGAGAACAGAGAGGCCAGTAGGGGCCAGAACAGCCCAAAGATGCCAGAGTACAGAGAACAGAGGGGCCAGTAGGGGCCAGAACAGCCCAAAGAGGCCAGAGTACAGAGAACAGAGGCCAGTAGGGGCCAGAACAGCCCAAAGAGGCCAGAGTACAGAGAACAGAGGGGCCAGTAGGGGCCAGAACAGCCCAAAGAGGCCAGAGTACAGAGAACAGAGGGGCAAGTAGGGGCCAGAACAGCCCAAAGAGGCCAGAGTACAGAGAACAGAGGGGCCAGTAGGGGCCAGAACAGCCCAAAGAGGCCAGAGTACAGAGAACAGAGGGGCAAGTAGGGGCCAGAACAGCCCAAAGAGGCCAGAGTACAGAGAACAGAGGGGCCAGTAGGGGCCAGAACAGCCCAAAGAGGCCAGAGTACAGAGAACAGAGGGGCAAGTAGGGGCCAGAACAGCCCAAAGAGGCCAGAGTACAGAGAACAGAGGGGCCAGTAGGGGCCAGAACAGCCCAAAGAGGCCAGAGTACAGAGAACAGAGGGCCAGTAGGGGCCAGAACAGCCCAAAGAGGCCAGAGTACAGAGAACAGAGGGGCCAGTAGTGGCCAGAACAGCCCAAAGAGGCCAGAGTACAGAGAACAGAGAGGCCAGAACAGCCCAAAGAGGCCAGAGTACAGAGGCCAGTAGGGGCCAGAACAGCCCAAAGAGGCCAGAGTACAGAGGCCAGTAGGGGCCAGAACAGCCCAAAGAGGCCAGAGTACAGAGAGGCCAGTAGGGGCCAGAACAGCCCAAAGAGGCCAGAGTACAGAGCCAGAGAGGCCAGTAGGGGCCAGAACAGCCCAAAGAGGCCAGAGTATCTGACAGACACTATATCAGAGAGAGCTGCTATATCTGACAGACACTATATCACAGAGAGCTGCTATACTATATATCTGACAGACACTATATTGCAGAGAGCTGCTATATCTGACAGACACTATATCACAGAGAGCTGCTATACTATATATGTGACAGACACTATATTGCAGAGAGCTGCTATATCTGACAGACACTATATCACAGAGAGCTGCTATACTATATATCTGACAGACACTATATCACAGAGAGCTGCTATACTATATATCTGACAGACACTATATTGCAGAGAGCTGCTATATCTGACAGACACTATATTGCAGAGAGCTGCTATACTATATATCTGACAGACACTATATTGCAGAGAGCTGCTATACTATATATCTGACAGACACTATCACAGAGAGCTGCTATATTTGACAGACATGCTGTATCACAGGAAGCTGCTCTGTATAGAAGACAACACAGAATCTCTTAGAGGAGAAGACGGATGCTGAGAAGGAGACTAATCAACCACACACAAGCACAAAACTAAAAGATACAAGCATGGGTGCACACACACACACAGCGTGCACACACACACACACAGGGTGGTTATCAGTAGAGCAGCAGGCAGGATGCTACCAACACAAATAGACACCATTTAGAAAAAGAGGAAGAAAGGCCTAGAATGTAGATTAATAAACAGACCAGCTGGATATGTACTCAACACAGACTAGTGTCCTGTCCAGGGGGTGTCCTGCTACATCAGTGTCCTGTCCAGGGGGTGTCCTGCTACATCAGTGTCCTGTCCAGGGGGTGTCCTGCTACATCAGTGTCCTGTCCAGGGGGTGTCCTGCTACATCAGTGTCCTGCTACATCAGTGTCCTGTCCAAGGGGTGTCCTGCTACATCAGTGTCCTGTCCAGGGGGGGTGTCCTGCTACATCAGTGTCCTGTCCAGGGGGTGTCCTGCTACATCAGTGTCCTGTCCAGGGGTGTCCTGCTACATCAGTGTCCTGTCCAGGGGGTGTCCTGCTACATCAGTGTCCTGTCCAGGGGGTGTCCTGCTACATCAGTGTCCTGTCCAGGGGGTGTCCTGCTACATCAGTGTCCTGTCCAGGGGGTGTCCTGCTACATCAGTGTCCTGTCCAGGAGGTGTCCTGCTACATCAGTGTCCTGTCCAGGGGGTGTCCTGCTACATCAGTGTCCTGTCCAGGGGTGTCCTGCTACATCAGTGTCCTGTCCAAGGGGTGTCCTGCTACATCAGTGTCCTGTCCAGGGGGTGTCCTGCTACATCAGTGTCCTGTCCAGGGGTGTCCTGCTACATCAGTGTCCTGTCCAGGGGTGTCCTGCTACATCAGTGTCCTGTCCAGGGGTGTCCTGCTACATCAGTGTCCTGTCCAGGGGTGTCCTGCTACATCAGTGTCCTGTCCAGGGGTGTCCTGCTACATCAGTGTCCTGTCCAGGGGTGTGTCCTGCTACATCAGTGTCCTGTCCAGGGGGGGTGTCCTGCTACATCAGTGTCCTGTCCAGGGGGTGTCCTGCTACATCAGTGTCCTGTCCAGGGGTGTCCTGCTACATCAGTGTCCTGTCCAGGGGTGTCCTGCTACATCAGTGTCCTGTCCAGTGTCCTGGGGTGTCCTGCTACATCAGTGTCCTGTCCAGGGGTGTCCTGCTACATCAGTGTCCTGTCCAGGGGTGTCCTGCTACATCAGTGTCCTGTCCAGGGGTGTCCTGCTACATCAGTGTCCTGTCCAGGGGTGTCCTGCTACATCAGTGTCCTGTCCAGGGGTGTCCTGCTACATCAGTGTCCTGTCCAGGGGTGTCCTGCTACATCAAGCTGCCTCTACAGAAACAGGGAGGAGATTGGCCCATAGCGCAGGAGTCATTCTGCCTCACTACAGAAACAGGGAGGAGATTGACTCCTGCGCTATGGGCCATTCTGCCACTCTACAGAAACAGGGAGGAGATTGACTCCTGCGCAGGAGTCATTCTGCCTCGGACAATGATTACTTAGTCATACAGAATGGTGGGAACTTCTCTGACTTGTCTAATACATTATTTATTATTACGGGATTATATAAAACGAAGTGGACCTCTCTCTACTGGCCTCGTCATGTGACAGTGGACCTCTCTCCTGGCCTCGTCATGTGACAGTGGAGCGCTCTCTCCTGGCCTCGTCATGTGACAGTGGACCGCTCTCTCCTGGCCTCGTCATGTGACAGTGGACCGCTCTCTCCTGGCCTCGTCATGTGACAGTGGACCGCTCTCTCCTGGCCTCGTCATGTGACAGTGGACCTCTCTCTACTGGCCTCGTCATGTGACAGTGGACCTCTCTCCTGGCCTCGTCATGTGACAGTGGAGCGCTCTCTCCTGGCCTCGTCATGTGACAGTGGAGCGCTCTCTCCTGGCCTCGTCATGTGACAGTGGACCGCTCTCTCCTGGCCTCGTCATGTGACAGTGGTCCTCGCTCTACTGGCCTCGTCATGTGACAGTGGTCCTCGCTCTACTGGCCTCGTCATGTGACAGTGGAGCGCTCTCTCCTGGCCTCGTCATGTGACAGTGGAGCGCTCTCTCCTGGCCTCGTCATGTGACAGTGGAGCGCTCTCTCCTGGCCTCGTCATGTGACAGTGGCTGACCCAGCAGTAGGCTACAGTACTCAATACAATAACAAGAGAGACTGGTGGGAAATGGTTCTACATCTGCATTGCTTGCTGTTTGAGGTTTTAGACTGGGTTTCTGTACAGCACTCTGTGACATCTTTATAAATACACATTGATTGATTGATTACATCAGTCTAATATTATATAATATGATAACAGCCATGCCAAGTCCTCATCACAGGCCCTGTCATGTGATTACATCAGTCTAATATTATTTAATATGATAACAGGGATGCCAAGTCCTCATCACAGGCCCTGTCATGTGATACTGAATGTGTCCTATGGAACCCTATTCCCTATATAGTGCACTACTATTGACCAGAGCCCTATGGAACCCTATCCCCTTTATAGTGCACTACTATTGATCAGAGCCCTATGGAACCATATCCCCTATATAGTGCACTACTATTGACCAGAGCCCTATGGAACCATATCCCCTATATAGTGCGCTACTATTGACCAGAGCCCTATGGAACCCTATCCCCTTTTATAGTGCACTACTATTGACCAGAGCCCTATGGGCCATTATGCACTATATAGGCAATAGGGTCCCATTTGGGACTCAGTCACTGGCGATCAGCAGTAGAAATCTTTTCCCAAGTCAGAGTTTATAAATAAAGAGTGACACACTATTTTTAGCTCGGCCTTTTCTAATTTCTGTGCCCTGGGCTTTTTCCTTTACGCATGTGGGCATCAGATACATGTCTCAGGAGTCCAATATACTGAATTAACCACAGATATTACAGCTAGGACATCATCAGATACAGACAGGACATCTATTATCTACTACATTATCCATATCCTGCTACCTTCTCATTCCCCTGACGGAACCATCATCCTGCTACCTTCTCATTCCCCTGACGGAACCATCATCCTGCTACCTTCTCATTCCCCTGACGGAACCATCCTGCTACCTTCTCATTCCCTGACGGAATCATCCTGCTAGCTTCTCATTCCCCTGACGGAACCATCCTGCTACCTTCTCATTCCCCTGACGGAACCATCCTGCTACCTTCTCATTCCCCTGACAGAACCATCCTGCTAGCTTCTCATTCCCCTGACGGAACCATCCTGCTACCTTCTCATTCCCCCGACGGAACCATCATCCTGCTAGCTTCTCATTCCCCTGACGGAACCATCCTGCTAGCTTCTCATTCCCTGACGGAACCATCCTACTAGCTTCTCATTCCCCTGACGGAACCATCCTGCTACCTTCTCATTCCCCTGACGGAACCATCCTGCTACCTTCTCATTCCCCTGACGGAACCATCCTGCTACCTTCTCATTCCCCTGACGGAACCATCCTACTAGCTTCTCATTCCCTGACGGAACCATCCTGCTACCTTCTCATTCCCCTGACGGAACCATCCTGCTACCTTCTCATTCCCCTGACAGAACCATCCTGCTACCTTCTCATTCCCCTGACAGAACCATCCTGCTACCTTCTCATTCCCCTGACGGAACCATCCTGCTACCTTCTCATTCCCCTGACAGAACCATCCTGCTACCTTCTCATTCCCCTGACAGAACCATCCTGCTACCTTCTCATTCCCCTGACAGAACCATCCTGCTACCTTCTCATTCCCCTGACAGAACCATCCTGCTACCTTCTCATTCCCCTGACAGAACAATCCTGCTACCTTCTCATTCCGCTGACAGAACCATCCTGCTACCTTCTCATTCCCCTGGCGGAACCATCCTGCTACCTTCTCATTCCCCTGACGGAACAATCCTGCTACCTTCTCATTCCCCTGACGGAACAATCCTGCTACCTTCTCATTCCCCTGACGGAACAATCCTGCTACCTTCTCATTCCCCTGACAGAACCATCCTGCTACCTTCTCATTCCCCTGACAGAACCATCCTGCTACCTTCTCATTCCCCTGGCGGAATCATGGTCAGAAAAGAGTGAGGTCAGATCAGAGCAAGATAGAGAGAGAGAGAAAGATAACACTTGTGAGCAGAGCAGAGAGTCTAGAGGATCAGCACATTCCTAGAGTCAGACACAATGAGTTTAGTCAGGGTGAGATGAGCGGTTCCCTCTGGAGCCCAGAGGGGCCCGGGAGGAGGAGAGGGTGAAGGCAGGTACTAATAGCCAAGAGAGAGACATTCATTCTGGTGTCAGGGAGGGTTGGCTGTGGCTAATATATTTGGTGGCTCTAACCTCCAGTCAGTCTCTTCAGAGCGGTGGATCTAACCCCAGGGCTTCTAACAGGAGAGGAGGGCAAAGGGAGAGGAGGAGGAGGAGGAGGAGGAGAGGGCTTTAACAGGAGAGGAGGGTGAAGGGAGGGGGAGGAGGAGAGGGCTTCTAACAGGAGAGGAGGAGGGAGAAGGGAGGAGAGGGCTTCTAACAGGAGAGGAGGGAGAAGGAGGAGAGGGCTTCTAACAGGAGAGGAGGGAGAGGAGGAGAGGGCTTCTAACAGGAGAGGAGGGAGAGGAGAGGGCTTCTAACAGGAGAGGAGGGAGGAGGGGGCTTCTAACAGGAGAGGAGGGAGGAGGGGGCTTCTAACAGGAGAGGAGGGAGGAGGGGGCTTCTAACAGGAGAGGAGGAGAGGAGAGGGCTTCTGACAGGAGCAGGAGGGAGAAGGAGGGTTTCTGACAGGGCAGGAGGGAGAAGGAGGGTTTCTGACAGGGCAGGAGGGAGAAGGAGGGCTTCTTGACAGGGCAGGAGGGCGAAGGAGGGCTTCTGACAGGGCAGGAGGGAGAAGGAGGGCTTCTGACAGGGCAGGAGGGAGAAGGAGAGGGCTTCTGACAGGGCAGAGGAGGGAGAAGGAGGGCTTCTGACAGGGCAGGAGGGCGAAGGAGGGCTTCTGACAGGGCAGGAGGGAGAAGGAGGGCTTCTGACAGGGCAGGAGGGAGAAGGAGGGCTTAAATGATTTCAAAAGGGCAGGAGGGCGAAGGAGGGGCAGGAGGGAGAAGGAGGGCTTCTGACAGGTTAAAGGAGGGAGAAGGAGAGGGTTTCTGACAGGGCAGGAGGGAGAAGGAGAGGGCTTCTGACAGGAGAGGAGGGAGAAGGAGAGGGTTTCTGACAGGGCAGGAGGGAGAAGGAGAGGGCTTCTGACAGGGCAGGAGGGCGAAGGAGGGTTTCTGACAGGGCAGGAGGGAGAAGGAGGGCTTCTTACAGGGCAGGAGGGAGGAGAGGTGGGGCGGTGATGGACAGGATTGACAGTTTTGGGACTATTTTATTGGTCCATTAAGTCAGGCAAGCTCAATCAAGCACAGCATTTTAAATGATTTCAAAATCGTTTTTAAACCCGGGTCTGGACACTCTGCATGTTCCTACACAAAGAGAGAGGGACTGTTGGCGACCGTGTTGAGACTGAGTAGACTGAAGGCTGGTAGAAGACCCTCTGCTGAGGTTAAAGTCACTGAGACTGAAGGCTGGTAGAAGACCCTCTGCTAAAGTCACTGAGTTAAAGTCACTGGTTAAAGTCACTGAGACTGAAGAGTAGACTGAAGGCTGGTAGAAGACCCTCTGCTGAGGTTAAAGTCACTGAGACTGAAGGCTGGTAGAAGACCCTCTGAAGGTTAAAGTCACTGAGACCCTGGTAGAAGACCCTCTACTAAAGTCACTGAGACTGAAGGCTAAGGTTAAAGTCACTGAGACTGAGTAGACTGAAGGCTGGTAGAAGACCCTCTGCTAAGGTTAAAGTCACTGAGACGGAGTAGACTGAAGGCTGGTAGAAGACCCTCTGCTGAGGTTAAAGCCACTGAGACTGAGTAGACTGAAGGCTGGTAGAAGACCCTCTGCTGAGGTTAAAGTCACTGAGACTGAGTAGACTGAAGGCTGGTAGAAGACCCTCTGCTGAGGTTAAAGTCACTGAGACTGAGTAGACTGAAGGCTGGTAGGAGACCCTCTGCTGAGGTTAAAGCCACTGAGACTGAAGGCTGGTAGGAGACCCTCTGCTGAGGTTAAAGCCACAGACTGAAGGCTGGTAGAAGACCCTCTGCTAAGGTTAAAGCCACAGACTGAAGGCTGGTAGAAGACCCTCTGCTAAGGTTAAAGTCACTGAGACTGAGAGACTGAAGGCTGGTAGAAGACCCTCTGCTGAGGTTAAAGCCACTGAGACTGAAGGCTGGTAGAAGACCCTCTGCTGAGGTTAAAGTCACTGAGACTGAAGGCTGGTAGAAGACCCTCTGCTGAGGTTAAAGTCACTGAGACTGAAGGCTGGTAGAAGACCCTCTGCTGAGGTTAAAGCCACTGAGACTGAAGGCTGGTAGAAGACTGAGGTTAAAGCCACTGAGACTGAAGGCTGGTAGAAGACCCTCTGCTGAGGTTAAAGCCACTGAGACTGAAGGCTGGTAGAAGACCCTCTACTGAGGTTAAAGTCACTGAGACTGAAGGCTGGTAGAAGACCCTCTGAGGTTAAAGTCACTGAGACGGAGTAGACTGAAGGCTGGTAGAAGACCCTCTGCTGAGGTTAAAGTCACTGAGACTGAAGGCTGGTAGAAGACCCTCTGCTGAGGTTAAAGCCACTGAGACTGAAGGCTGGTAGGAGACCCTCTGCTGAGGTTAAAGCCACTGAGACTGAAGGCTGGTAGAAGACCCTCTACTGAGGTTAAAGTCACTGAGACTGAAGGCTGGTAGAAGACCCTCTACTGAGGTTAAAGCCACAGACTGAAGGCTGGTAGGAGACCCTCTGCTGAGGTTAAAGTCACTGAGACTGAAGGCTGGTAGAAGACCCTCTGCTGAGGTTAAAGCCACTGAGACTGAGTAGACTGAAGGCTGGTAGAAGACCCTCTGCTGAGGTTAAAGTCACAGACTGAAGGCTGGTAGAAGACCCTCTACTGAGGTTAAAGTCACAGACTGAAGGCTGGTAGGAGACCCTCTACTGAGGTTTAAGTCACTGAGACTGAGTAGACTGAAGGCTGGTCACTAGAAGACCCTCTGCTGAGGTTGAAGTCACTGAGACTGAGTAGACTGAAGGCTGGTAGGAGACCCTCTGCTGAGGTTAAAGTCACTGAGACTGAGTAGACTGAAGGCTGGTAGGAGACCCTCTGCTGAGGTTGAAGTCACTGAGACTGAAGGCTGGTAGGAGACCCTCTGCTGAGGTTAAAGTCACAGACTGAAGGCTGGTAGAAGACCCTCTGCTGAGGTTAAAGTCACAGACTGAAGGCTGGTAGAAGACCCTCTACTGAGGTTAAAGTCACTGAGACTGAAGGCTGGTAGAAGACCCTCTGCTGAGGTTAAAGCCACTGAGACTGAAGGCTGGTAGAAGACCCTCTGCGGAGGTTAAAGCCACTGAGACGGAGTAGACTGAAGGCTGCTAGAACAGCGGCAGACAGGACCTAAAAGGTCAAAAGATCACAGATGTGAGATACGTCATTACTCTGGTGGTCCAGGCTGTCTCCCAAACTGCACTCTATTCCCTTAATAGCGCACTACGGACTCTGGTCAAAAGTTGCGCACTACATAGAACCAGTGTCAAGGTAAGGCTCAATATATAAAAACAAAGCTCCGTATAAGGAAACAACCCAAAAACAACAGAGTCCCGGGTCATTAAAAAGAACAGCATTCTTGTATGAGCTGCCAAACATGTTGCAGAGCAGAACAATCTGAATTATTCCCACAATCTGGGAGGACCAATACCGAGGCCAAGGGATGAATCTCAAATGGTACCCTATTCCCTATTGGTCCTGGTCAAAAGTAGTGCACCCTATTCCCTATTGGTCCTGGTCAAAAGTAGTGCACCCTATTCCCTATTGGTCCTGGTCAACAGTAGTGCACCCTATTCCCTATTGGTCCTAGTCAAAAGTAGTGTCACCCTATTGGTCCTAGTCAAAAGTAGTGCACCCTATTCCCTATTGGTCCCGGTCAAAAGTAGTGCACCCTATTCCCTATTGGTCCCGGTCAAAAGTAGTGCACCCTATTCCCTATTGGTCCCGGTCAACAGTAGTGCACCCTATTCCCTATTGGTCCCGGTCAACAGTAGTGCACCCTATTCCCTATTGGTCCCGGTCAACAGTAGTGCACCCTATTCCCTATTGGTCCCGGTCAACAGTAGTGCACCCTATTCCCTATTGGTCCCGGTCAACAGTAGTGCACCCTATTCCCTATTGGTCCCGGTCAACAGTAGTGCACCCTATTCCCTATTGGTCCCGGTCAACAGTAGTGCACCCTATTCCCTATTGGTCCCGGTCAACAGTAGTGCACCCTATTCCCTATTGGTCCCGGTCAACAGTAGTGCACCCTATTCCCTATTGGTCCCGGTCAACAGTAGTGCACCCTATTCCCTATTGGTCCTGGTCAACAGTAGTGCACCCTATTCCCTATTGGTCCTGGTCAAAAGTAGTGCACTACAAAAGGGGACTGTGGTGCCATTGGGGACGCAGTAAATAGGTTCAGTTCAGCAGCTGTCGAAGGCCAGACTGATAATGAAATCTGATCGTTTGGCAAGTCACTCCATGAAAGCTGCTGGAGCCTGTATCCCTACCTGGTGATATACCGTATCCCTACCCAGTCTACAGTTATAGGAGCCTGTTACCACCTACCTGGTGATATACCGTAGCCCTACCCAGTCTACAGTTATAGGAGCCTGTTACCACCTACCTGGTGATAAACCGTAGCCCTACCCAGTCTACAGTTATAGGAGCCTGTTACCACCTACCTGGTGATATACCGTAGCCCTACCCAGTCTACAGTTATAGGAGCCTGTTACCACCTACCTGGTGATATACCGTAGCCCTACCCAGTCTACAGTTATAGGAGCCTGTTACCACCTACCTGGTGATATACCGTAGCCCTACCCAGTCTACAGTTATAGGAGCCTGTTACCACCTACCTGGTGATATACCGTAGCCCTACCCAGTCTACAGTTATAGGAGCCTGTTACCACCTACCTGGTGATATACCGTAGCCCTACCCAGTCTACAGTTATAGGAGCCTGTTACCACCTACCTGGTGATATACCGTAGCCCTACCCAGTCTACAGTTATAGGAGCCTGTTACCACCTACCTGGTGATATACCGTAGCCCTACCCAGTCTACAGTTATAGGAGCCTGTTACCACCTACCTGGTGATATACCGTAGCCCTACCCAGTCTACAGTTATAGGAGCCTGTTACCACCTACCTGGTGATATACCGTATCCCTACCCAGTCTACAGTTATAGGAGCCTGTTACCACCTACCTGGTGATATACCGTAGCCCTACCCAGTCTACAGTTATAGGAGCCTGTTACCACCTACCTGGTGATATACCGTAGCCCTACCCAGTCTACAGTTATAGGAGCCTGTTACCACCTACCTGGTGATATACCGTAGCCCTACCCAGTCTACAGTTATAGGAGCCTGTTACCACCTACCTGGTGATATACCGTAGCCCTACCCAGTCTACAGTTATAGGAGCCTGTTACCACCTACCTGGTGATATACCGTAGCCCTACCCAGTCTACAGTTATAGGAGCCTGTTACCACATACCTGGTGATATACCGTAGCCCTACCCAGTCTACAGTTATAGGAGCCTGTTACCACCTACCTGGTGATATACCGTAGCCCTACCCAGTCTACAGTTATAGGAGCCTGTTACCACCTACCTGGTGATATACCGTAGCCCTACCCAGTCTACAGTTATAGGAGCCTGTTACCACCTACCTGGTGATATACCGTAGCCCTACCCAGTCTACAGTTATAGGAGCCTGTTACCACCTACCTGGTGATATACCGTAGCCCTACCCAGTCTACAGTTATAGGAGCCTGTTACCACCTACCTGGTGATATCCCTACCCAGTCTACAGTTATAGGAGCCTGTTACCACCTACCTGGTGATATACCGTAGCCCTACCCAGTCTACAGTTATAGGAGCCTGTTACCACCTACCGTATCCCTACCCAGTCTACAGTTATAGGAGCCTGTTACCACCTACCTGGTGTATCCCTACCCAGTCTACAGTTATAGGAGCCTGTTACCACCTACCTGGTGATATACCGTAGCCCTACCCAGTCTACAGTTATAGGAGCCTGTTACCACCTACCGTATCCCTACCCAGTCTACAGTTATAGGAGCCTGTTACCACCTACCGTATCCCTACCCAGTCTACAGTTATAGGAGCCTGTTACCACCTACCTGGTGATATACCGTAGCCCTACCCAGTCTACAGTTATAGGAGCCTGTTACCACCTACCGTATCCCTACCCAGTCTACAGTTATAGGAGCCTGTTACCACCTACCGTATCCCTACCCAGTCTACAGTTATAGGAGCCTGTTACCACCTACCTGGTGATATACCGTATCCCTACCCAGTCTACAGTTATAGGAGCCTGTTACCACCTACCTGGTGATATCCCTACCCAGTCTACAGTTATAGGAGCCTGTTACCACCTACCTGGTGATATACCGTATCCCTACCCAGTCTACAGTTATAGGAGCCTGTTACCACCTACCTGGTGATATCCCTACCCAGTCTACAGTTATAGGAGCCTGTTACCACCTACCGTATCCCTACCCAGTCTACAGTTATAGGAGCCTGTTACCACCTACCTGGTGATATACCGTATCCCTACCCAGTCTACAGTTATAGGAGCCTGTTACCACCTACCTGGTGATATACCGTATCCCTACCCAGTCTACAGTTATAGGAGCCTGTTACCATCTACCAGGTGATATACCGTATCCCTACCCAGTCTACAGTTATAGGAGCCTGTTACCACCTACCTGGTGATATACCGTAGCCCTACCCAGTCTACAGTTATAGGAGCCTGTTACCACCTACCTGGTGATATACCGTATCCCTACCCAGTCTACAGTTATAGGAGCCTGTTACCACCTACCATAGCCCTACCCAGTCTACAGTTATAGGAGCCTGTTACCACCTACCATAGCCCTACCCAGTCTACAGTTATAGGAGCCTGTTACCACCTACCATAGCCCTACCCAGTCTACAGTTATAGGAGCCTGTTACCACCTACCATAGCCCTACCCAGTCTACAGTTATAGGAGCCTGTTACCACCTACCGTAGCCCTACCCAGTCTACAGTTATAGGAGCCTGTTACCACCTACCTGGTGATATACCGTAGCCCTACCCAGTCTACAGTTATAGGAGCCTGTTACCACCTACCATAGCCCTACCCAGTCTACAGTTATAGGAGCCTGTTACCACCTACCATAGCCCTACCCAGTCTACAGTTATAGGAGCCTGTTACCACCTACCATAGCCCTACCCAGTCTACAGTTATAGGAGCCTGTTACCACCTACCGTAGCCCTACCCAGTCTACAGTTATAGGAGCCTGTTACCACCTACCTGGTGATATACCGTAGCCCTACCCAGTCTACAGTTATAGGAGCCTGTTACCACCTACCTGGTGATATACCGTAGCCCTACCCAGTCTACAGTTATAGGAGCCTGTTACCACCTACCTGGTGATATACCGTAGCCCTACCCAGTCTACAGTTATAGGAGCCTGTTACCACCTACCTGGTGATATACCGTAGCCCTACCCAGTCTACAGTTATAGGAGCCTGTTACCACCTACCTGGTGATATACCGTAGCCCTACCCAGTCTACAGTTATAGGAGCCTGTTACCACCTACCTGGTGATATACCGTAGCCCTACCCAGTCTACAGTTATAGGAGCCTGTTACCACCTACCTGGTGATATACCGTAGCCCTACCCAGTCTACAGTTATAGGAGCCTGTTACCACCTACCTGGTGATATACCGTAGCCCTACCCAGTCTACAGCTACAGGTCTGCTCTCCCAATGAGACCCTATTCCCATAGTGGACCACTATTGACCAGGGCCCATAGGGTGCCATTAGGGCTGCTCATCATAAGTAGCACACTATATACACACACAATACCAGGTCCATCAGTCAGGGAGAACAGGAACATAGTCCATCACCACCACCACCGCCAAATCAGTAAGACTCACTGTAGACCCCAAGAGACAGTTCCCCTAGTCTAGACCCCGAGAGACAGTTCCCCTAGTCTAGCCCCCGAGAGACAGTTCCCCTAGTCTAGCCCCCGAGAGACAGTTCCCCTAGTCTAGACCCCGAGAGACAGTTCCCCTAGTCTAGGTGAGAGACAGTTACCCCTAGTCTAGCCCCGAGAGACAGTTCCCTAGTCTAGCCCTACCCCCGAGAGACAGTTCCCCTAGTCTAGCCCCCCGAGAGACAGTTCCCCTAGTCTAGCCCCCCGAGAGACAGTTCCCTAGTCTAGCCCCCGAGAGACAGTTCCCCTAGTCTAGCCCCCGAGAGACAGTTCCCCTAGTCTAGCCCCCCGAGAGACAGTTCCCCTAGTCTAGCCCCGAGAGACAGTTCCCCTAGTCTAGCCCCCGAGAGACAGTTCCCTAGTCTAGCCCCGAGAGACAGTTCCCTAGTCTAGCCCCCGAGAGACAGTTCCCCTAGTCTAGCCCCCGAGAGACAGTTCCCCTAGTCTAGCCCCGAGAGACAGTTAGCCCCCTAGCCCCGAGAGACAGTTCCCCTAGTCTAGCCCCCGAGAGACAGTTCCCCTAGTCTAGACCCCGAGAGACAGTTCCCCTAGTCTAGACCCCGAGAGACAGTTCCCCTAGTCTAGACCCCGAGAGACAGTTCCCTAGTCTAGACCCCGAGAGACAG
Organism: Oncorhynchus tshawytscha; assembly: GCF_018296145.1. Lineage (NCBI taxonomy): Eukaryota > Metazoa > Chordata > Actinopteri > Salmoniformes > Salmonidae > Oncorhynchus > Oncorhynchus tshawytscha. The sequence continues at coordinate 261,006 of NW_024609695.1, forward strand.
TTCCCCTAGTCTACCCCGAGAGACAGTTCCCTAGTCTAGACCCCGAGAGACAGTTCCCCTAGTCTAGACCCCGAGAGACAGTTCCACTAGTCTAGACCCCGAGAGACAGTTCCCCTAGACTAGACCCCAAGAGACAGTTCCCCTAGTCTAGACCCCAAGAGACAGTTCCCCTAGTCTAGACCCCGAGAGACAGTTCCACTAGTCTAGACCCTGAGTTCAACAAAAACCCTCTGCACCAATAGTGTGTTCTTTCAGCCCGGTAGCACCGTGACACGCTATATGATGACGTACAGTGTGTTTTTTCAGCCTGGTAGCACCGTGACACGCTATACGATGACGTACAATGTGTTTCTGCATCCATAGATAATGTGATAATGGCTGTGGCCACAGGGCTAGGATTCGGCTGCTACTGCTGTTGCTGCTAGGCATCTGGCACTACTTTACTCAGCTTAGCAGCACACTGCCATCTGATAGTGATCATCACTAACCCACTGAAGATAATAGACGTGTATACCCAGTCCACAGACCGAGCCCATAGAGCCAGCCTAGAGAGCCAGCACAGAGCCCCCGCCCATAGCTACCCTGCCCATAGCTACCCCGCCCATAGCTACCCCGCCCATAGCTACCCCGCCCATAGCTACCCCGCCCATAGCTACCCCGCCCATAGCTACCCCGCCCATAGCTACCCCGCCCATAGCTACCCCGCCCAGAGAGCCAGCCCATAGCTACCCCGCCCATAGCTACCCCGCCCATAGCTACCCCGCCCATAGCTACCCCGCCCATAGCTACCCCGCCCATAGCTACCCCGCCCATAGCTACCCCGCCCATAGCTACCCCGCCCATAGCTACCCCGCCCATAGCTACCCCGCCCATAGCTACCCCGCCCATAGCTACCCCGCCCATAGCTACCCCGCCCATAGCTACCCCGCCCACAGACCCAGCCCATAGCTACCTTTGTTAACACAAACCCTCTGGAACTACTATGATTAGCTACAACCTCAGAGTCCAGAGATACCAAGATGAACTTCAAGGCAACACAACCACTCCTTAAAGCATTGAATTCAACTACAGTACAATGTGTCAGTTGACTGGAACTGAACGGACGTCAACGAAGAAACCAAGACAACCAACAACACAAACCCCCTTGCTTGGTTTAAAGCAAACCAATTGGCCAATCAACGAAAAGATGCAACAAAAACATCCCAATACCATCTTTCTCTCAGGAGGTGTGTGGTACTGGGCTAATTTGATTGGACAGCAGCCTGTTCTGTTGAGCTTCGCCAAGAGCAGCAACGTCAGGAAGAACTCTGTCAGTCCTGCCAGCTTTTTCATTTGCGATAAGCGCTTAAGTTAATGTTATTACATAGTGACCTGCTCTCTAGAAACACATGGTGGGGAAAGCAGTAACAATACTGGGCCCTGTTATCTGGCAGGGTGAAACACATAAAACACTGACTCAGGTCAGACCTGGGCCAGATCTGTTAGGTGAAGGACGAGGTATACCTGCTCCACTCTCCCCTGATCTGACAGTTATGTTTAGGCTACAGGAGGACGAGGTTTCAGGATACCTGCTCCACTCTCCCCTGATCTGACAGTTGTCATGTTTAGGCTACAGGAGGACGAGGTATCAGGATACCTGCTCCACTCTCCCCTGTTCTGACAGTTGTCATGTTTAGGCTACAGGAGGACGAGGTATCAGGATACCTGCTCCACTCTCCCCTGATCTGACAGTTGTCATGTTTAGGCTACAGGAGGACGAGGTATCAGGATACCTGCTCCACTCTCCCCTGATCTGACAGTTGTTATGTTTAGGATACAGGAGGACGAGGTATCAGGATACCTGCTCCACTCTCCCCTGATCTGACAGTTGTTATGTTTAGACTACAGGAGGACGAGGTATCAGGAATCACTCCAACGAGAACATTCATACGTCAGTGTTCAGGAGTCATGAGCAGGGCACACACGGAGAAGGATTAGCTGCTTCTCCCAGAAAATCAAAGTATGTTGTGGGTGTTTCTAATGGCAGAACACACCACCACCATATCTCATATCTCAGTGTACGCTGCCAACTCTCACCACCACCACCATATCTCAGTGTACGCTGCCAACTCTCACCACCACCACCACCATATCTCAGTGTACACTGCCAACTCTCACCACCACCACCACCACCACCACCATATCTCAGTGTACACTGCCAACTCTCACCACCACCACCACCACCACATCTCAGTGTACGCTGCCAACTCTCACCACCACCACCATATCTCAGTGTACACTGCCAACTCTCACCACCACCACCACCACCATATCTCAGTGTACACTGCCAACTCTCACCACCACCACCATATCTCAGTGTACACTGCCAACTCTCACCACCACCACCACATCTCAGTGTACACTGCCAACTCTCACCACCACCACCACCACCACCACCACATCTCAGTGTACTCTGCCAACTCTCACCACCACCACCACCACATCTCAGTGTACACTGCCAACTCTCACCACCACCACCACCACCACATCTCAGTGTACTCTGCCAACTCTCTGACCTCTGAGTCCAAGCCAGAGTATACAGTGGCATTCGGAAAGTTCAGACCCCTTGATTCCCCCCCACATTTTGTTACGTTACAGCCTTATTCTAAAATGGATTAAAATCATTTCCCCCCCACATTTTGTTACGTTACAGCCTTATTCTAAAATGGATTAAAATCATTTCCCCCCACATTTTGTTACGTTACAGCCTTATTCTAAAATGGATTAAAATCATTTCCCCCACATTTTGTTACGTTACAGCCTTATTCTAAAATGGATTAAAATCATTTCCCCCATCAATCTAAATACACAATACCACACAATGACAAAACTAAATAAAAAAAGATTTTTTACAAGCATTTCTAAAAATAAGTTAAATATCACATTTCCATAAGTATTCAGACCCTCTACTCAGTACTTTGTTGAAGCACCTTTGGCAGCGATTACAGCCTCCAGTCTTCTTGGGTTTGACGCTACAAGCTTGGCACACCTGTATTTGGAGAGTTTCTCCCATTCTTCTCAGCAGATCCTCTCAAACTCTGTCAGGTTGGATGGGGGCGTCACTGCACAGCTATTTTCAGGTCTCTCCCGAGATGTTAGATCGGGTTCAAGTCCAGGCCACTCAAAGACATTCATAGACTTGTCCCAAAGCCACTCCTGCGTTGTCTTGGCTGTGTGCTTAGGGTCGTTGTCCTGTTGGAAGGTGAACCTTTACCCCAGTTTGAGGTCCTGAGCGCTTTGGAGCAGGTTTTCATCAAGGATCTCTCTGTACTTTGCTCCGTTCATAATTCCTTCGATCCTGACAAGTCACCCAGTCCCTGCCGCTGAAAAACATCACCACAGCATGATGCTGCCACCACCATGCTTCACCGTAGGGATGGTGCCAGGTTTCCTCCAGACGTGACACTTGGCATTCAGGCCAAAGAGTTCAATCTTGGTTTCATTGAGACCAGAGAATGTGGTTTCTCATGGTCTGAGAGTCTTTAGGTTCAAACTCCAAGCGGGTTGTCATGTGCTTTTTACTGAGGAGTGGCTTCTGTCTGGCCACTCTACCATAAAGGCCTGATTGGTGGAGTGCTGCAGAGATGGTTGTCCTTCTGGAAGGTTCTCCCTTCTCCACAGAGGAACTCTGGATCTCTCAGAGTGACCATTGGGATCTTGGTCACCTCCCTGACCAAGGCCCTTCTCTCCCGATGACTCTTGGTGATTCCAAACTTCTTTCATTTAAGAATGATGGAGGCCTCTGTGTTCTTGGGAACCTTCAATGCTGCAGAAATGTGTTGGTACCCTTCCCCAGATCTGTGCCTCGCCACCATCCTGTCTCGGAGCTCTACGGACAATTCCTTTGACCTCATGGCTTGGTTTTCGCTCTGACATGAACTGTCAACTGTGGGATCTTATATAGCCAGGTGTGTGCCTTTCCAAATCATGTCCAAATCAGATGAATTTACCACAATTTTGAGTCTCATAGCAAAGTGTCTTAATACTTATGTAAATAAGGGGTTTTAAAATGTGTTTTTATTTTTAATACCTTTGCAAACATTTCATTTCTAAAAACGTGTTTTATTTTTGTCATTATGGGGTATTGTTTGTAGATTGATGAGGAAATGTTTTTATTTAATCTATTTTAGAATAAGGCTGTCACTTAACAACATGTGGAAAAAGGGAAGGGGTCTGAAACATCCAGAATCCGTAGAGACGAGAGTCAGGCCGTGGAAAGAGACAGGACACGTAGAGAGTCAGGCCGTGGAAAGAGACAGGACACGTAGAGAGTCAGGCCGTGGAAAGAGACAGGACACGTAGAGAGTCAGGCCGCGGAAAGAGACAGGACACGTAGAGAGTCAGGCCGTGGAAAGAGACAGGACACGTAGAGAGTCAGGCCGTGGAAAGAGACAGGAAGGAGACAGAGTCAGGCCGTGGAAAGAGACAGGACACGTAGAGAGTCAGGCCGTGGAAAGAGACAGGACAGGTAGAGAGTCAGGCCGTGGAAAGAGACAGGACACGTAGAGAGTCAGGCCGTGGAAAGAGACAGGACACGTAGAGAGTCAGGCCGTGGAAAGAGACAGGACACGTAGAGAGTCAGGCCGTGGAAAGAGACAGGACACGTAGAGAGTCAGGCCGTGGAAAGAGACAGGACACGTAGAGAGTCAGGCCGCGGAAAGAGACAGGACACGTAGAGAGTCAGGCCGTGGAAAGAGACAGGAAGGAGACAGAGTCAGGCCGTGGAAAGAGACAGGACACGTAGAGAGTCAGGCCGTGGAAAGAGACAGGAAGGAGACAGAGTCAGGCCGTGGAAAGAGACAGGACACGTAGAGAGTCAGGCCGTGGAAAGAGACAGGACACGTAGAGAGTCAGGCCGTGGAAAGAGACAGGAAGGAGACAGAGTCAGGCCGCGGAAAGAGACAGGAAGGAGACAGAGTCAGGCCGTGGAAAGAGACAGGACACGTAGAGAGTCAGGCCGTGGAAAGAGACAGGAAGGAGACAGAGTCAGGCCGCGGAAAGAGACAGGACACGTAGAGAGTCAGGCCGTGGAAAGAGACAGGAAGGAGACAGAGTCAGGCCGTGGAAAGAGACAGGAAGGAGACAGAGTCAGGCCGTGGAAAGAGACAGGAAGGAGACAGAGTCAGGCCGTGGAAAGAGACAGGACACGTAGAGAGTCAGGCCGCGGAAAGAGACAGGACAGGTAGAGAGTCAGGCCGCGGAAAGAGACAGGAAGGAGACAGAGTCAGGCCGTGGAAAGAGACAGGACACGTAGAGAGTCAGGCCGCGGAAAGAGACAGGACAGGTAGAGAGTCAGGCCGCGGAAAGAGACAGGAAGGAGACAGAGTCAGGCCGTGGAAAGAGACAGGACACGTAGAGAGTCAGGCCGTGGAAAGAGACAGGACACGTAGAGAGTCAGGCCGTGGAAAGAGACAGGACACGTAGAGAGTCAGGCCGCGGAAAGAGACAGGACACGTAGAGAGTCAGGCCGCGGAAAGAGACAGGACACGTAGAGAGTCAGGCCGCGGAAAGAGACAGGACACGTAGAGAGTCAGGCCGCGGAAAGAGACAGGACAGGTAGAGAGTCAGGCCGCGGAAAGAGACAGGAAGGAGACAGAGTCAGGCCGTGGAAAGAGACAGGACACGTAGAGAGTCAGGCCGCGGAAAGAGACAGGACACGTAGAGAGTCAGGCCGCGGAAAGAGACAGGACACGTAGAGAGTCAGGCCGTGGAAAGAGACAGGACACGTAGAGAGTCAGGCCGTGGAAAGAGACAGGACACGTAGAGAGTCAGGCCGTGGAAAGAGACAGGACACGTAGAGAGTCAGGCCGTGGAAAGAGACAGGACACGTAGAGAGTCAGGCCGCGGAAAGAGACAGGACACGTAGAGAGTCAGGCCGCGGAAAGAGACAGGACACGTAGAGAGTCAGGCCGTGGAAAGAGACAGGAAGGAGACAGAGTCAGGCCGTGGAAAGAGACAGGACACGTAGAGAGTCAGGCCGTGGAAAGAGACAGGAAGGAGACAGAGTCAGGCCGTGGAAAGAGACAGGACACGTAGAGAGTCAGGCCGTGGAAAGAGACAGGACACGTAGAGAGTCAGGCCGCGGAAAGAGACAGGACACGTAGAGAGTCAGGCCGTGGAAAGAGACAGGATACGTAGAGAGTCAGGCCACGGAAAGAGACAGGACACGTAGAGAGTCAGGCCGCGGAAAGAGACAGGATACGTAGAGAGTCAGGCCGTGGAAAGAGACAGGATATATAGAGGCTTGTAGTGGCTGAGCTATGGATGGAGTCTCAAGGCCACTGGGCTCGGGTGTAAAACTAGCTAATGCCTCTGATACTGATACGGTGTGTGTATACTGGGTGATAAACAGGGCAGATGAGTCACACAGCAACAACACGTGACCCTGACCCAAACACAGCACAGCCCGGCCCTGACCTCATCCCAAACCACATCATTAAAGAGGGGCGCTAGGCGGATGCCGGGGGGGGTCCACAACAACAGCTGAGAGGGCTGAGGAGAAGAGCTATCCAAGAAGACCTGAGCTCATCACTGAATATCCCTAGACACTGCTTGCTGACCGGTCTATCAGATCTGAAAGCATTGGGTTAAGTAAGCAATAGGGTAAATTGCTCACACGTCTGATCTCTTCAGGTTTACAGGAGAGGCTACTGGCTAGGAATTGATTTGGAATTCTGCCCAAGGAACAACGACAGCTGATAGGTGGGCAAGAGATCTAAGGAAGAGAAGACTGATGGACGATGAGACGGCAAGACGAGCACCAATAGCATGAAGCCATGCCACTCCACCACAGGAGCCGTGTGTCACAGGGAAGAGAGAAATACCTCACCTCTGACCACAGCCCTGGAGATCAAACTAAAACACCTCAGCCATGACAACGGAGATGGATATAGCCTCTGTCAGCTGGGTGTGGAGGCCCTGACCAGCCCTCGATTAGATTGCCTTTTGACAACCTTTACCTACTAGGTGTGGAACCTGGGGGCAGTCTGGGAGGAGCCTGGGGGAGGGGGACAGTCTGGGAGGAGCCTGAGGGAGGGGGGCAGTCTGGGAGGAGCCTGGGGGAGGGGGCAGTCTGGGAGGAGCCTGGGGGGGGGGGCAGTCTGGGAGGAGCCTGGGGGAGGGGGGCAGTCTGGGAGGAGCAGTCTGGGAGGAGCCTGGGGGGGGACAGTCTGGGAGGAGCCTGGGGGAGGGGGCAGTCTGGAAGGAGCAGTCTGGGAGGGGCAGTCTGGGGGCAGTCTGGGGGGCATCAGGGGAGCCAACCTGCAACTGACTGCTGTTGGGGGCTGCAGGGGAGATGGGAGTAGGTGAGACCCGTATCAGGGAACGAGGCCGTAGGTCGCGAGTCAATACTTCACAGGAGACCAGTCGAGCCACTTCCTGTTCACCCCGTTACCATCTAAAAGATCATCAAAGACATCAACCAGTCGAGCCACTTCCTGTTCACCCCGTTACCATCTAAAAGATCATCAAAGACATCAACCAGCCGAGCCACTGCCTGTTCACCCCGTTACCATCTAAAAGATCATCAAAGACATCAACCAGCCGAGCCACTTCCTGTTCACCCCGTTACCATCTAAAAGATCATCAAAGACATCAACCAGCCGAGCCACTTCCTGTTCACCCCGTTACCATCTAAAAGATCATCAAAGACATCAACCAGCCGAGCCACTGCCTGTTCACCCCGCTATCATCCAGAAGGCGAGGTCAGTACAGGTGCATCAAAGCTGGGACCGAGAGACTGAAAAACAGCTTCTATCTCAAAGCCATCAGACTGTTAAATAGCCATCAATAGCTGGCCTCCACCCAGTACCCTGCCATGAACTTAGTCACTGTCGCTAGCCGGCTACCACCCGGTTACTCAACCCTGCACCTTAGAAGCTGTACACACACACACACACACACACGACTCTGACGTTACTCGTCCTAATATTTATATATTTCTTAATTCCATTCTTTTACTTCTAGATGTGTGTGAATTGTTAGATACTACTGCACTGTTGGAGCTAGACAGACAGATGACAGACAGACAAAACAGGCAGACAGCGGGCCAGACAGCGGGCCAGACAGCGGGCCAGACAGCGGGCCAGACAGCGGGCCAGACAGCGGGCCAGACAGCGGGCCAGACAGCGGGCCAGACAGCGGGCCAGACAGCGGGCCAGACAGCGGGCCAGACAGCGGGCCAGACAGCGGGCCAGACAGCGAGGGCCAGACAGCGAGGGCCAGACAGCGAGGGCCAGGTGATTGGTGATCTCTGAAACTACAGCATTGTGGAACGGAGCCCTTGCAGGCTGTGTGGGAGGGAAATTAAAGTCCTTTGATAAGAGTTTAACAAACAAGTAAGCTAGTGTTCCAGAATCTATCCCAACTGCCATGTACATTACCCAAGTATGCTAACAAGTCAATTACATGAGTTTCAAGGTAAGAAAGATTACGCAACCTAGAATGAGAGATGGAGAAAACGCCAGAGAGAGAGACAGAAAGAGAGAGAGACAGGAGGCCTTTGCCCTGTGGAATTGACCCAGATATAATTAGCTAGTTTGGCATTTCCTGTCTCTGTATTTAAATGAGTCTGATCTATGCCTCCATGTCAGAGATCACAGGGATCAGAGCTACAGACCATGAGCCCACTGTAGTCTAACTTTAACTCAATGTGGCTCCTTCTAGAACCTTCACTAACCCAATGTGGTTCCTTCTAGAACCTTCCCTAACCCTACCTCAATGTGGTTCCTTCTAGAACCTTCCCTAACCCTAACCCAATGTGGTTCCTTCTAGAAACTTCCCTAACCCTAACTCAATGTGGCTCCTTCTAGATCCTTCACTAAACCAATGTGGTTCCTTGTAGAACCTTCCCTAACCCTACCTCAATGTGGTTCCTTCTAGAACCTTCCCTAACCCCAACTCAGTGTGGCTCCTTCTAGAACCTTCCCTAACCCTAACTAAATGTGGTTCCTTCTAGAACCTTCCCTAACCCTAACTCAATGTGGTTCCTTCTAGAACCTTCCCTAACCCTAACTCAATGTGGTTCCTTCTAGAACCTTCCCTAACCCTAACTCAATGTGGTTCCTTCTAGAACCTTCCCTAACCCTAACTCAATGTGGTTCCCTCCAGGGAATATGGTGCCTTGCCCTACGGCCCTGGTCGAAAGTAGGGCACTACATAGGGAATAGGGTGCCATGAGGCACACCCATGGTCACATTGGTAAATGTGACCATCATCATCAGCGTTCTAGCCAAGTGTGTTCTCACACACACACACACACACACACACACACACACACATTGCCCCATCACAGTGTGTATTCTTTGAAGGTGACTCATCTAAGGAAATGATTGCACATGGCTGTCTGGGCTTGTGCTCCAAAAGACTAAAAACTCCCAAGAACAAACAAGCCCAGTAAAGTAACTATAATCAGGCCCATAATTATTGGCACCCTAAAATCAAGTCCATAATTATTGGCACCCTAAAATCAAGTCCATAATTATTGGCACCCTAAAATCAGGCCCATAATTATTGGCACCCTAAAAATCAGGTCCATAATTATTGGCACCCTAAAATCAAGTCCATAATTATTGGCACCCCAAAATCAGGCCCATAATTATTGGCACCTAAAATCAGGCCCATAATTATTGGCAAAAATCAGGCCCATAATTATTGGCACCCTAAAAATCAGGTCCATAATTATTGGCACCCTAAAAATCAGGTCCATAATTATTGGCACCCTTGACTCTATCATGTCATCCATTATAATGTAAATGCTTTGCGTTTGCTAAATGGCGTTTTGGACTTGGATTGGGACCGGTGTTTTGGTAAAATGACATGAAAATTAGGCTCTTTGGCCACGGACACCAGTGGCATCGAAAAGAGGAATCCTCCGCAGAAAAGAACCTGTAAAATATGCTGAGGGGTCCTTGATGTTATGGGGTATACCTGCTGTAAAATATGCTGAGGGGTCCTTGATGTTATGGGGTATACCTGCTGTAAAATATGCTGAGGGGTCCTTGATGTTATGGGGTATACCTGCTGTAAAATATGGTGAGGGGTCCTTGATGTTATGGGGTATACCTGCTGTAAAATATGCTGAGGGGTGCCCTAGTCATGGGGCCCTTGTTAAGGTCAACAGGATCATGAACTACCCAGTAACAGGACATTTTAGTCAAAACATCTGCTGAGACTTCACAAATCCACAACTGTCATTTTCCAGCAGGGCGCACATCACAAATCCACAACGGTCATTTTCCAGCAGGGGCGCACATCACAAATCCACAACTGTCATTTTCCAGCAGGACAACAGGCACATCAAATCCACAACTCATTTTCCAGCAGGACAGACCCCAGCGCACATCACAAATCCACAACTGTCATTTTCCAGCAGGACAACATCAAGCGCACATCACAAATCCACAACGGTCATTTTCCAGCAGGACAACGACAAGCGCACATCACAAATCCACAACGGTCATTTTCCAGCAGGACAACGACCCCAAGCGCACATCACAAATCCACAACGGTCATTTTCCAGCAGGACAACGACCCCAAGCGCACATCACAAATCCACAACGGTCATTTTCCAGCAGGACAACGACCCCAAGCGCACATCACAAATCCACAAAGAAATGGTTAATTGACCCCAAAGAAAAAACATTCAGTCTCCATTGAAAAAAAGTGGTTTGAATTGAAGAGGACAGTCCATAAGTGAGGATATCAAGGACCTGGAAAGATTCTGATTGGAGGAACGGTCTAACGTCCCTCCCAAAGTAGGGAAAAGGTTAACGGTCTGCAATTTCAACTCAGTATATTGACACACAGCCAGGCAACAACAGGAAGCAGTGTGTCGTCAGCAAATCACAGCACAACAGAGCAGGAGATTAGACTGACTCCGAGTCAGTTCCAGGCACAGTAACGTACAACAGAGCAGGAGATAAGACTGACTCGGAGTCAGTTCCAGGCACAGTAACGTACAACAGAGCAGGAGATAAGACTGACTCGGAGTCAGTTCCAGGCACAGTAACGTACAACAGAGCAGGAGATTAGACTGACTCCGAGTCAGTTCCAGGCACAGTAACGTACAACAGAGCAGGAGATAAGACTGACTCGGAGTCAGTTCCAGGCACAGTAACGAACAGCGCCAGGGAGGAACATCCTGCAGAAACAACAACTCAAGCACACGTATAGTTTCTGTTTAGGGACCACTCTGAAAATGGGACCCTATTCTCTACATAGTGCAGTACTTAAGGCCAGGGCATCAAAGTGAAAGCACAAAAAGGTCCCCTAAACAGGGAATAGGGTGTGATTTAGGAAGCAGACTAGTGCCTATTCCTAATGGAGTCTCTGGTTAAAAGTAGTGCCCTAACCAGGGAATAGTGTGTGATATAGGAAGCAGACTAGTGCCTATTCCTAATGGAGTCTCTGGTTAAAAGTAGTGCCCTAAACAGGGAATAGTGTGTGATATAGGAAGCAGACTAGTGCCTATTCCTAATGAAGTCTCTGGTTAAAAGTAGTGCCCTAAACAGGGAATAGTGTGTGATATAGGAAGCAGACTAGTGCCTATTCCTAATGAAGTCTCTGGTTAAAAGTAGTGCCCTAACCAGGGAATAGTGTGTGATATAGGAAGCAGACTAGTGCCTATTCCTAATGGAGTCTCTGGTTAAAAGTAGTGCCCTAAACAGGGAATAGTGTGTGATATAGGAAGCAGACTAGTGCCTATTCCTAATGGAGTCTCTGGTTAAAAGTAGTGCCCTAAACAGGGAATAGTGTGTGGTTTAGGAAGCAGACTAGTGCCTATTCCTAATGAAGTCTCTGGTTAAAAGTAGTGCCCTAAACAGGGAATAGTGTGTGGTTTAGGAAGCAGACTAGTGCCTATTCCTAATGGAGTCTCTGGTTAAAAGTAGTGCCCTAACCAGGGAATAGTGTGTGATATAGGAAGCAGACTAGTGCCTATTCCTAATGGAGTCTCTGGTTAAAAGTAGTGCCCTAAACAGGGAATAGGGTGTGATATAGGAAGCAGACTAGTGCCTATTCCTAATGGAGTCTCTGGTTAAAAGTAGTGCCCTAAACAGGGAATAGGTGTGATATAGGAAGCAGACTAGTGCCTATTCCTAATGAAGTCTCTGGTTAAAAGTAGTGCCCTAAACAGGGAATAGTGTGTGATATAGGAAGCAGACTAGTGCCTATTCCTAATGGAGTCTCTGGTTAAAAGTAGTGCCCTAACCAGGGAATAGTGTGTGATATAGGAAGCAGACTAGTGCCTATTCCTAATGGAGTCTCTGGTTAAAAGTAGTGCCCTAAACAGGGAATAGTGTGTGATTTAGGAAGCAGACTAGTGCCTATTCCTAATGGAGTCTCTGGTTAAAAGTAGTGCCCTAAACAGGGAATAGTGTGTGGTTTAGGAAGCAGACTAGTGCCTATTCCTAATGGAGTCTCTGGTTAAAAGTAGTGCCCTAACCAGGGAATAGTGTGTGATATAGGAAGCAGACTAGTGCCTATTCCTAATGGAGTCTCTGGTTAAAAGTAGTGCCCTAAACAGGGAATAGGGTGTGATATAGGAAGCAGACTAGTGCCTATTCCTAATGGAGTCTCTGGTTAAAAGTAGTGCCCTAACCAGGGAATAGTGTGTGATATAGGAAGCAGACTAGTGCCTATTCCTAATGGAGTCTCTGGTTAAAAGTAGTGCCCTAAACAGGGAATAGGGTGTGATATAGGAAGCAGACTAGTGCCTATTCCTAATGGAGTCTCTGGTTAAAAGTAGTGCCCTAAACAGGGAATAGGGTGTGATATAGGAAGCAGACTAGTGCCTATTCCTAATGAAGTCTCTGGTTAAAAGTAGTGCCCTAAACAGGGAATAGTGTGTGATATAGGAAGCAGACTAGTGCCTATTCCTAATGAAGTCTCTGGTTAAAAGTAGTGCCCTAAACAGGGAATAGGGTGTGATATAGGAAGCAGACTAGTGCCTATTCCTAATGGAGTCTCTGGTTAAAAGTAGTGCCCTAAACAGGGAATAGTGTGTGATATAGGAAGCAGACTAGTGCCTATTCCTAATGAAGTCTCTGGTTAAAAGTAGTGCCCTAAACAGGGAATAGTGTGTGATATAGGAAGCAGACTAGTGCCTATTCCTAATGGAGTCTCTGGTTAAAAGTAGTGCCCTAAAACAGGGAATAGTGTGTGATATAGGAAGCAGACTAGTGCCTATTCCTAATGGAGTCTCTGGTTAAAAGTAGTGCCCTAAAACAGGGAATAGGGTGTGATATACAAGGGCAAGAATATATATGTGATCCCTTTAAAAATACCTGGATTTCTGCACGAATTGGTCACAACAATAGACAAACAGAGTCTGCTTAAACTAATAACAAACAATTATATGTTTTCATGTGTTTATTGAACACACCGTGTAAACATTCACAGTGCAGGGTGGGAAAAGTATGTGAACCCCTGGATTTAATAACTGGTTGACCCTCCTTTGGAAGCAATAACCTCAACCAAATGTTTTCTGTAGTTGTGGATCAGATCTGCACAACGGTCAGGAGGAATTTTGGACCATTCATCTTTACAAAACTGTTTCAGTTCAGGAATATTCTTGTGATATCTGGTGTGAACCGCTGTCGAGGTCATGTCACAGCATCTCAATCGGGTTGAGGTCAGGACTCTGACTGGGCCACTCCAGAAGGTCAGGACTCTGACTGGGCCACTCCAGAAGGTCAGGACTCTGACTGGGCCACTCCAGAAGGTCAGGACTCTGACTGGGCCACTCCAGAAGGTCAGGACTCTGACTGGGCCACTCCAGAAGGTCAGGACTCTGACTGGGCCACTCCAGAAGGTCAGGACTCTGACTGGGCCACTCCAGAAGGTCAGGACTCTGACTGGGCCACTCCAGAAGGTCAGGACTCTGACTGGGCCACTCCAGAAGGTCAGGACTCTGACTGGGCCTCTCCAGAAGGTCAGGACTCTGACTGGGCCACTCCAGAAGGTCAGGACTCTGACTGGGCCACTCCAGAAGGCGTATTTTCTTCTGTTGAAGCCACTCTGTTGTTGTTTTACTTCTGTGTTTTGGGTCGTTGTCCTGTTGCATCACCCAACTTCTGTTGAGCTTCAATTGGTGGACAGATAGCCTTACATTCTCCTGCAAAATGTCTTGATAAACTTGGGAATTCATTTTTCCTTCGAATTCAAGCTGTCCAGGCCCTGAGGCTCCCCACACAATACTTTACAGTTGGGATGAGGTTCTGATGTTGCTGTGCTGTGCCTTTTTTTCTCCACACATAGTGTTGTGTTTCCTTCCAAACAACTCAACTGTAGTTTCATCTGTCCACAGAATATTTTGCCAGTAGCGTTTTGGAACATCCAGGTACACTTTTGCGGGGTTCAGACGTGCAGCAATGTTTTTTTTGGACAGCAGTGGCTTCTTCCGTGGTGTCCTCCTATGAACACCATTCTTGTTTAGTGTCAACAGAGATGTTAGCATGTTCCAGTGATTTCTGTGATTTCTGCTGACACTCTAGGATTCTTCTTAACCTCATTGAGGATTCTGCGCTGTGCTCTTGCAGTCATCTTTGCAGGATGGCCACTCCTAGGGAGAGTAGCAACAGTGCTGAACCTTCTCCATTCATAGACAATTTGTCTTACCGTGGACTGATGAACTTCAAGGCTTTTAGAGAGATACTTTTATAACCCTTTTCAGCTTTATGCAAGTCAACAATTCTTACTCTTAGGTTTTCTGAGATCTCTTTTGTTCGAGGCATGGCTCACATCAGGCAAGGCTTCTTGTGAATAGCAAACTCACATTTTGTGAGTGTTTTTTTATTGGACAAGGCAGCTCTAACCAACATCTCCAATCTGGTCTCATTGATTGGACTCCAGGTTAGCTGACTCCTGACTCCAATTAGATGTTGGAGAAGTCATTAGCCACATACCTTTTTCCAACCTACACTGTGAATGTTTCAATTATTTATTCAAAATAGACAAGAAAAATACAATAATTTGTGTGTTATTAGTTTAAACACACTGTTTGTCTATTGTTGTGACTTAGATGAAGATCAGATCAAATTTTCAAAAATGTCAAATTTATGCAGACATCCAGGTAATTCCAAAAGGGTTGACATACTTTTCCTTGCCATTGTAGGAAGCAGACTAGTGCCTATTCCTAATGGAGTCTCTGGTTAAAAGTAGTGCCCTAACCAGAGAATAGGGTGTGATGTAGGAAGCAGACTAGTGCCTATTCCTAATGGAGTCTCTGGCTAAAAGTAGTGCCCTAACCAGGGAATAGGGTGTGATGTAGGAAGCAGACTAGTGCCTATTCCTAATGGAGAACCCTTATGAGTCTCTGGCTAAAAATGACTGCACTAACTATATAGATATGTTCTCACATGCTTGTTATAACAGGGAGCTGTTCCAGCCCACAGTTACCAGAAACATCATGGAATAGGACTCTACATGTTCCACCTGTCCTTTAACAACAGTAATGACACTGTCAGACTTTTTAAAAATCACCTCAGATTCCCTCCCTACCCTTCTTCAGAAATCCTCAGAGATGACATCCAAATTCCCCACCCTTCTTCAGAACACCTCAGAGGCTATGTCCTGATTCTTCACCCTTCTACAGAACACCTCAGAGGCTATGTCCTGATTCTTCACCCTTCTACAGAACACCTCAGAGGCTATGTCCTGATTCTTCACCCTTCTTCAGAACACCTCAGAGGCTATGTCCTGATTCTCCACCCTTCTACAGAACACCTCAGAGGCTATGTCCTGATTCTTCACCCTTCTACAGAACACCTCAGAGGCTATGTCCTGATTCTTCACCCTTCTACAGAACACCTCAGAGGCTATGTCCTGATTCTTCACCCTTCTTCAGAACACCTCAGAGGCTATGTCCTGATTCCCCACCCTTCTACAGAACACCTCAGAGATGACATACAAATCCCTACCCTTCTTCAGAAATCCTCAGAGATGACATCCAAATTCCCTACCCTTCTTCAGAACACCTCAGAGGCTTTGTCCTGATTCCCCACCCTTCTACAGAACACCTCAGAGATGACATCCAAATTCCCCCACCCTTCTACAGAACACCTCAGAGATGACATCCAAATTCCCCCACCCTTCTACAGAACACCTCAGAGATGACATCCAAATTCCCCCACCCTTCTACAGAACACCTCAGAGATGACATCCAAATTCCCTACCCTTCTTCAGAACACCTCAGAGGCTATGTCCTGATTCCCCACCCTTCTACAGAACACCTCAGAGATGACATCCAAATTCCCCACCCTTCTACAGAACACCTCAGAGATGACATCCAAATTCCCTACCCTTCTTCAGAACACCTCAGAGGCTATGTCCTGATTCCCCACCCTTCTACAGAACACCTCAGAGGCTATGTCCTGATTCTTCACCCTTCTTCAGAACACCTCAGAGGCTATGTCCTGATTCCCCACCCTTCTACAGAACACCTCAGAGATGACATCCAAATTCCCCACCCTTCTACAGAACACCTCAGAGATGACATCCAAATTCCCTACCCTTCTTCAGAACACCTCAGAGGCTATGTCCTGATTCCCCACCCTTCTACAGAACACCTCAGAGATGACATCCAAATTCCCCACCCTTCTACAGAACACCTCAGAGATGACATCCAAATTCCCCACCCTTCTACAGAACACCTCAGAGATGACATCCAAATTCCCCCACCCTTCTACAGAACACCTCAGAGATGACATCCAAATTCCCTACCCTTCTTCAGAACACCTCAGAGATGACATCCAAATTCCCTACCCTTCTACAGAACACCTCAGAGATGACATCCAAATTCCCCCACCCTTCTACAGAACACCTCAGAGGCTATGTCCTGATTCCCTACCCTTCTTCAGAAATCCTCAGAGATGACATCCAAATTCCCCCACCCTTCTTCAGAACACCTCAGAGGCTATGTCCTGATTCCCCACCCTTCTTCAGAAATCCTCAGAGATGACATCCAAATTCCCCACCCTTCTACAGAACACCTCAGAGGCTATGTCCTGATTCTTCACCCTTCTACAGAACACCTCAGAGGCTATGTCCTGATTCTCCACCCTTCTTCAGAACACCTCAGAGGCTATGTCCTGATTCTCCACCCTTCTACAGAACACCTCAGAGGCTATGTCCTGATTCCCCACCCTCCTCCCAGAATGTTCCCCCCTCTATTGTCCATGTTCCCCCTCTCTATTCTATTGTCCATGTTCCCCCTCTCTATTGTCCATGTTTCCCCCTCTCTATTGTCCATGTTCCCCCTCTCTATTGTCCATGTTCCCCCCTCTATTGTCCATGTTCCCCCCTCTCTATTGTCCATGTTCTCTCTATTCTATTGTCCATGTTCCCCCTCTCTATTCTATTGTCCATGTTCCCCCTCTCTATTCTATTGTCCATGTTCCCTCTCTATTCTATTGTTCATGTCCCCCTCTCTATTGTCCATGTCCCCCTCTCTCTATTGTCCATGTTTCCCCCCTCTATTCTATTGTCCATGTTCCCCCCCCCCTCTATTCTATTGTCCATGTTCCCCCTCTCTATTCTATTGTCCATGTTCCCCCTCTCTATTGTCCATGTTCCCCCTCTCTATTGTCCATATTCCCCCCTCTCTATTGTCCATGTTCCCCCTCTCTATTGTCCATGTTCCCCCTCTCTATTGTCCATGTTCCCCCTCTCTATTGTCCATGTTCCCCCCTCTATTCTCTATTGTCCATGTTTCCCCCCCCTCTATTCTATTGTCCATGTTTCCCCCTCTATTCTATTGTCCATGTCCCCCCCCCCTCTATTCTATTGTCCATGTTCCCCCTCTCTATTGTCCATGTTCCCCCTCTCTATTGTCCATATTCCCCCTCTCTATGTCCATGTTCCCCCTCTCTATTGTCCATGTTCCCCCTCTCTATTGTCCATGTTCCCCCTCTCTATTGTCCATGTTCCCCCTCTCTATTGTCCATGTTCCCCCTCTCTATTGTCCATGTTCCCCCCTCTCTATTGTCCATGTTCCCCCTCTCTATTGTCCATGTTCCCCCTCTCTATTGTCCATGTTCCCCCCTCTCTATTGTCCATGTTCCCCCCTCTCTATTGTCCATGTTCCCCCTCTCTATTGTCCATGTTCCCCCCTCTCTATTGTCCATGTTCCCCCCCTCTATTGTCCATGTTCCCCCTCTCTATTGTCCATGTTCCCCCCTCTCTATTGTCCAGGTTTCCCCATTCATTCAACAACAGAGTGGTAAGTAACTTGTCAACTGGCCCTGCCAGTCTAGTCGTTCTAAAAGTACCAGAACAGAACAGCAGCCCAGGGGCCCTGCCAGTCTAGTCGTTCTAAAAGTACCAGAACAACACAGCAGCCCAGGGGCCCTGCCAGTCTAGTCGTTCTAAAAGTACCAGAACAACACAGCAGTCTAGGGGCCCTGCCAGTCTAGTTGTTCTAAAAGTACCAGAACAGCAGCCCAGGGGCCCTGCCAGTCTAGTTGTTCTAAAAGTACCAGAACAACACAGCAGCCCAGGGGCCCTGCCAGTCTAGTTGTTCTAAAAGTACCAGAACAGCAGCCCAGGGGCCCTGCCAGTCTAGTTGTTCTAAAAGTACCAGAACAACACAGCAGCCCAGGGGCCCTGCCAGTCGTTCTAAAAGTACCAGAACAAGACAGCAGCCCAGGGGCCCTGCCAGTCTAGTCGTTCTAAAAGTACCAGAACAACACAGCAGTCTAGGGGCCCTGCCAGTCTAGTTGTTCTAAAAGTACCAGAACAACACATCAGTCCAGGGGCCCTGCCAGTCTAGTTGTTCTAAAAGTACCAGAACAAGACAGCAGTCCAGGGGCCCTGCCAGTCTAGTCGTTCTAAAAGTACCAGAACAACACAGCAGCCCAGGGGCCCTGCCAGTCTAGTTGTTCTAAAAGTACCAGAACAACACAGCAGTCCAGGGGCCCTGCCAGTCTAGTCTTTCTAAAAGTACCAGAACAGAACAGCAG